>NW_019384829.1:9438-30775 GCF_000671375.1 Centruroides sculpturatus
GGTGTCAGCCGCCCGGGGCGGAGGAAAATTTCGGCCCCCCTTATTTAGGTATTTCAATTTAAAAGACCAAAATTCAGTTTTGTCACAGAACAAGCAATGAAAAATTCGGTGGTAGTGCAGCGACTTGTTTAAAATAGTTCTATTGAATATTAGTGGTGTATATGAACGCGAATGAATCGTACAAGCAAAAAACAAGAAAAGGTCAACAGGTTTCGCAGGAACTCCTCGGATGAAAAAGTTACTAGTTCACCCGGCGAGCCGATTCTCGGACTGTCCGGACGATAGCACTATCGTAGGCGCGATGCAAGTATAGATTAGGATGTTTCAAAGTTTAAAAGATATTATTATTATTGTTTATTGTGAAATTTTGCCGCTCCTTAAAAAGTGCCGCCTGAGGCGGGCCGCCCCTGCCGCCCCCACTACGGTACGCCACTGAGCGCGCAGATAACACGAACATGTATAATCAACCGAATAGAATTGTGATGTCAACAAGAAGATGAGATCGTTATGAACGACCAGAATCGCCACTGTGTATGAGAGACGAATTTCGTCTCTCGCTTTGACGTCATTCGTCGGTGAAAGAACAGACGACAGAAAAGTGACCAGAATACGGCCCCTGTATTCAAGATATTAAGCTTCGAAGGCTTTTAACAGAATATTATTAATTACGGCTGCTTTATCGTTTCTCGGAGTTAAGATAGCACGCTAGCAAAACCATTCTGTGGGCTTGTTTTTGATGTTACTTATATCAGGATATATTTTAAAAGTTAGCTCTAATATGGAGATAACTAATGTACCCAAATCTGAAGGGATTGTAATTTTACCTTCCAGTGATAGGTAATTTCCATCGCCTATTTTTAAGTAGCACCTCAGAAAAAAGCCCAGCGGATGTATCACCAATTAAATGGACTCTCATATTGTTATGGAGTGCAAGTTTCCGGATATGTGGCCACAAATATGAAGTCTTTAAGATTGCTTTTACTTCATCTGCACATGTATGTACTAGGTATGACGGGTAATGTTTGCCGAAAATCTTCAGCTAACAGCACAGTGACCTCTCCCATTAAGCTATTGTTTTCTCTTTTATCTTTTAATGTTCTGCTGAGAGCTTCGAATCCGCTCTTATGGGTCATTTGCATCCATTCCAAACTAATAGTTTAAATTCTTTCAAAACATTCGCCTTGTTACTCTATTTTGAAATATTACAGGTAGGTGTCTCTATTCGCATCAGGTTCAAGGGCAGTTTCAACGCAGAGTGAGCCGTTCTACCTCCTTCCAGCAACGTAGCAGCAATGCCTGAAGAAGCAACAGACAATGCTATCTGGCGATCTTTTCGCACTCTAGCCAATAAAACACTCAGGACAAATGTCTTACAGTGCCGTCAGGAGCGTTTAAGAAAAACGTTTGACCAGTGGCCTTTTTCGAAACTTTTTACAACTTGGCTATTAGCGTGAGACTGTTCATCGTTTAACGAATTTTCATTAGTAGTTACATCATGATGTTACTTCATCACATCTTGATAGCTGAGGTGAACCATACTGTTGTAAGCATTGGCCTCCTAAAGACAGCACTATATCTTCAAGACACACCAAGCATTTATTGTATACTTCATTTAAAATTAGATGAACATCTCTATGTTGTAACTCTAACAGGACTAGGTGCCGTATATCTTCCGAAAGGCTATCTTTATATTTGTCCCAAAGATTTCAAGCATCTGACAATTGACAACATATCAACATTACTGCAAAAAGTTCGCGTAATCTAAACGGAGAATCACAAAGCTCAGATTCTACTATAGTTGCATACCAGTGCCTTTCGTCTTTTAGAAAACCTAGAACCGTACATGCCGACTGGTATGTGGGTTGAATCGTACCATTAACCTTTTTTAATTCTATGAAAGATGTAGGGCCTCGGATTTCATGTAGTAAAAGGCGAAGATAACAACACTCAGTGTTATTGGGGTGAATGGTATATAACCTGCTTATAGTCTGATCTTTTTTACTCCGGCCAGCCATCGACGTCATTACTACGTTTTTTTTTCTCAAATCTGTTATTTTTCCATACATAGAAAGAGGGAAATAAAGTGTAATAATAAAGTGTTTTTGCAAAATTATCTGTTCTGCAGAAGTCAAAAAATGCTGTAAGAGTAGTTTTTACTGGATTGTTAACTAACAATATTTGTAAAGTGATTGGAGTCATTTGAGGTAAAATAGATTCGCTGGCCAGTCAGGACAAGTAATTTTATATACAGTAGACCCCTATAACACGGCTTCATATAATGCGAATTCGTATATCGCGACGAAAAAATTGCGACCGTATTCGTATAAACACGCTAAAAGAGACTCATATAATACAGTAAAACGTCATCGCCGAATCGTGTCGCGACAAGATTGGTCGAATCTAGACCAATAGCGGATATCGCACAAACCGCTGAGTTTAAACGAGCAGCGGACCTACTAAAACCCATTTATTATTTAACGTCCATAAAAATTATATTTATATTAATGATGTCCCCAAAGTTCAGCAAATTTTTCGCAGAAAAATAATTTATCAGAAAGCACGCGAATGCCATTCGATGCACCGCTCCGCGACGAAAACAAGCTTAAGCAATGGCGTCGTCGAATTTTGCACATTCGGTAAGTAATCCTACAATTTTTTTGTTTATAGCATAGTTTATACGGATTATTCCCAAGAAATTATACGTGTTTTGAAAATGTTGAGTCAAATTAGTATAGAATCGGCTAATTTTATGGAAGAAAACCTTTCAAACAGCCGTAGTCCGTAAACTGCACATGTGCCGGGCTGTGATTGGCTCATGTATTTAAGCACTTGTAGAACGTGAATTTCATAAAAACTGGAACGTATCTACCACGTTATAGGGGGTTCAACTGTATTTAGATACAATAAAATTTTTCTACTTTAAAACCTACAATACATATGCTACTTTATAGTGTAAAGACATCGACAGGCCAGAACCTTCACTAAAATTCGCAATGGACTTATTTATTTTTTCGAAAGATAAAAAAAAAATAGAATTTAATTCATACCTTTATACCCACGCTCGAGTCTGCCTCGAGAAATTCCCATAACGTTACAAAAATCCGGGCGTGAAGACCCCCGAAAATTTTTTTTTTTAATTTTTGGAATGTTTTTTAGGTCCCCAAATTTTTTCAAAATTTTTTTAACGCGCGAAAAAATTTTATGACGATTTTAATCAACCTTTAATGATGCGCGATTAACAATTAATTGTTTTTTAATGGGATTTTTTTAATCAAATTTAACTCATCGTTCTAAAGTTGTAGTGCATGGATTTGACTTCCATAAAGTTATTTAAAGCCACTTTCTGATGTCAAAAACGACCTCCAAAACTTTCTAAATTTTTTTAATTAATATATTTTATTTTATATCAATTTAATTATATCGGGGGGTCGAAAAACGCAAAAAATTTTTAATTTTTTAAAAATATTTAAAAATATAGGCCTAGCTAGTATTCATTCTACTTTAAACCCTTCTCCTCTCGGAACGTGTACGAGAATGCCCCGGGCAATACCACTCCAGCTGTTCTCAAGGTCATCCAGCTGTGTAAACAATGACTCATCGGTGTCAAATTTCGCAGAAAGGCCAGACGAAGGAACTTAGACTTTGAAGCTTTTTCTTCAAAATTAACGCATTTCTTTCGTTTTTTTTCAGTTTTAAGTATTTTTTATGCTTAATTAAAAATTCTAAAAAAATGGGCGGCTCAAAAGGGGTTAAAGAAAAAATTTGTTTGTAGTTCTAAGGTCGATCATCTCCGGTTAGGAGATAAAATTCCCCTTCTAGTTTGACCTCTCCCGCGTTCCAAGTTGGCGTCTTCTTACGCTTATTAACCAGTATACAGCCATTTGGAGAGCGAGAAGACAAAACGGCCAATCTAGATGGGCGACATAAGGATAAATTTATAAAACCCCCGGTCTTGAAACAAACGGGCGCAGCTCTGTTCGGCAAAAGGCAGTTTTTCAATTGTGACAAACAATAATAACCTGTGTCGTTGAACGGTAGGACATTAGATTATTCTGACGCGAGGTTTAACGATTTTTCCACACAGTCGGCTAATTCACAATAGTTACATATATGTATATATATACGATATACCCTGTAATATGGCGCATTTCGAGAAAAATCCCAAATCAGCCATGTTTGAGATATCGCGATATGAAATCTGTTTTTTCCGGTCATTTTAACTTGTTTTTTAGTTACACGAATTATATGTGAAAGAAGGGAAATTATGGCGATCGATAAAAAACAGCCCTAAAAAGTTTTATGCTTTTAGTCTTAAGACTTGCAAAAATATTCTCTGGTGTATGGTTGTTAGTGGGGTGTGTGTAAAAGGCCAGATTTTGTCCACCCTCTTTTTAGCTTAATAACGCTATGCTATTTGTCCAAAATTTCTGAAATTTTACAAAAAGAGATACGTATTAAGGGCACTGATACTAATAATTTTAGTTATTCAAGGTCAAGGGGGAAAAGAGATATAAGGTGGATAGTGTGTATCTTTAGCAGATACGGATTTAATGACAATATTACTTGTTATTAGCATTCACAACTTTTTTTTATAAAACTGATCGCTATCCTCAAAACTAACTACTAATATTTTGCCATTTTAAAATAGATTAAAATATAAGAAATTTTTAAAATATAATACGATATCAGATGGCGTTTTCAGCTGTAGTCTTTTAATTATTGATTAATACGCTTACATATTTGAAAGTCGTATTTAAAAAACTGTCTTCACTGGTCATTAAATATATGAAATGATCAATACAGGTAACCCCCGTATAACACGGCACTTCTATAGCACGGATTCACTGTTACACGATTCAAGAATTGGGTAAAACCCTCGTACAACATGAAATGTAACAAATTTTTACATACTTAAGTAATAATAGTTTACGAAAATTATTATTTTCGTGAACTATTAGTATACTTAAGTATGTAAATTTTCTTTTCTCGCCTTCTGTCGATACACATGGTGTTCTCGAAACTTGTTTCATTGTTGCCAGATCTCGACGCTTCTGCTTCTAATGTTGCCAGATGTTTTTCCCTTATTCCATACTTGCTTTATTCCTCATAAGTGCTTAGCACCATATAAGGAAATTTATAAAAATCTTTTAACTAGAAGCAAGCAATCTAAAATTACATACTTTTTGCAAAAGGTAAAGCATGGATCTGAAGATAATGCAGAAAAATGCTCAGAGGCTAAGGATAATTTGTCAAAAAGAAAACGCTCTCGGTTAATAGTGCTTTTAGTGATGAGGAAGAGAACATTGTTTAATTTATAGTAATATGTATCACTTAAGAAAAATTTAATAAACATATTTATCTTAACTATGAAAAGATAATAGCATGTTTTTTAATTTTTGAAACCTAACCCTCCTTTTCGTACTAGTTCTTTGTTTCGTATAACACGGATTCGCATAACACGGTAATTTTTTGGAACGTAAAACTGTCGTGTTATACGGGGGTTACCTGTAATTTAAATTTTTTAACACGCAATTTCTAAACTTCTTAAAATTCATGTGATATACAACATAAATTGTTAAAGACGTACAGTACATATCAAAATGATATTTGTTATATTTTAAAATTAAAGTTCGTTAATATTAGTGGCTATAAAAGCTTCCAATGTATCATATATTATATATCATTTTGTAAATACTACCGAAAAACTTAAAACAATATACATTGTAATAAATTGTCCATACCTGTTTACTGCCGTGATCAATTCTTCATTATTTCCAGACTGAGACTTTAGAGAAATTCCTAATACGATGTCTACATAAAAATAAATTGGCATTTATAATGTTTAAATACATATTCTACACTGAAAGTTAATACCTGCAATAATGTCCAGAGCACAATATTGCATGCATTTCACGACATCAAAAATTTCATTTTTCGGCAGTTTTCTCAATTTTTCGACTAAAAAATTTGAATGTTCCATAAACACATTCTGATGATTTTTCACATTCCAAAGATGGAAAAATGGAGCTAAATATCTTCTCTTCTTTCTCCAGTTATCACCATTACTTTATTTAATTAAATATATCAAATTGTAAACAATGATATTTTTACTGAATATAAAATAATGCATTACCTGCAGAATATATTATTTTTTCCAAACAATGGAATAAAAAAATCGTAAGTAGAATCCTTATTGATTAAACTGTTGCTTTTTAGCACTTCCTACAAAAAAGAAATAAATTTACATTTATAATGAACATATTACGTAACTATGTATGATTTATTACCTTTGCAGATTCCGCATGTGTGAAAATAATTTGTTTATATCCAAATATATTGAAGTATACAACTTTCTCTTTTGGAAATAGTGCAGAAAGTCCAACTAATAAATTTATAGCATCTTCAAAAAGACGAAAAAATAAATTATATATTCATAAATAATCAAATTTTTCGACAAAAGGTAATAACTTACGTATGGTCATAAATGATTTGTAGTATTGTTTGTTACGTTGATGAATTACAATATTCCACAAAATTGGTAAAATGGATATAGATGGAAGATTTTTCATTTTCATATCCAGAGCGTTTCTTTTGTTTTCTTCTACATTCATAACTGTTTAAAAAAATAAAAGTAAATACCAATTTGCATCGCGTGTTATAAAACTATTTTGGTTCATTATATTCGATTAATGCTTATAAACAAAAAATATCTAATATAAATAAATTGCTGAATCAAAAAATATCTAATATAAATAAATTGCTGAATCATACAACAGAGTATCGTTATCTTTGTTAGCATTGTCAGAAAAAGGAAATTTTGACCAGGTAGTGAATGTTCCAAAAATTGTGATAAATAATTTTTTGATCTAATTTTTGTTTTCTTTTATTCTGGAACAGCAGTAAATAGTTGTAAAATATTTATAGAATTTCAATTCTATACAAAAGTGTTCTATCTGATAAATAGCAAGATTCACAGTTATATATGAAAAATTAATTGAAACTTTGTTACAATTTATTCGAGTTTTCAAAGGAAAAGAAGTTTTCAAAAACTATTATTCGAATATTTTTCGACAATTACAAATACACACTTAATAAGAAAAATGCGTCTTTTAGATAGAATTATCCAATTACTACAATAGTTGGCATAAAGTTTTGTCACAGACTGGTGAGTAAGTTGTTACAGTTGTATTTTCTTTAAGGAAAATAATTCTATTAGAATTTAAGGATTAAATTAGCTACTCGAACATTATGCATAACGCTTGCATAACTTCATCGTGTTCAGAATTCAAACTGTGCCATACTTTTGATATTTTCTAATGCTAATTGTTTCTATTGAGAAAATAATACACTTAAAATTTGTATACAAAGCTGACAAAGTTTCAGAAAGGCTGCATCAGACAGATGAAGTAAGCATACTCGGTTTTTCGCAGAATTTCTGGTTACTCGCTGATTGCTATGAGATCTGCAATACTTTCCCCAAATTGCCGGTTTCGATACAAATTAGACTGCTACATGTAAATATGCTAAACATAATTGCTTGCTTTATGAGAATTGCGAACTTAGCAACTTTGTTTTTTTCTGATTTGTTGTTTTAATTAATTAATGACAATAACTACTGAGCGTAAATTAAATTAATTAATTCTGCATATGTCTAATTAAGTAATAAGTAAAATTTTAGGAAACAAAGCAGCACCACAAATTGGCAGTAATTGATTTTAACTACAAATTCCGGAAACTGACTATTATCGTGTTAGAGCATAGATAGCATGCCATTTCCTCCTTTACGGTTGATTGATACACTATCCATTGCAGGTGACAAGTTGGTCACTGCTAGCAAGAGAGCTATATACACACAGGATAAAACTTCAAAGTAGTTTCGAGTACATAGAAACAAAGTGAAAAGCAGGAAATCACATAGAGAAGACCGATAATGTAAAAGGATATACTGTATATATGTTAAAAATATCCAAGAACAAGTTGCTTAACGTTCTAGAAACATTTGGTGGCCTACAACTATGATATTTTATTTTTTTAAATTTTTAGATTTTTAACTACTATAAAATGGCAAAAAGCTTAATCTAAAGAGTAGAAAAAATGTTTTATAAAAGAATTATAAATGCTAATAACTAGTAAAATTGTCATTAAGTCTGACCTTATTCGAGATACAAAAGATCCTTTCACCACTTACCGTCTCGAGATGTAATCACCAAAATACAATAGCCTCGATCCCTCTACAAAACAAACCTCTGTGGAATTTCAGAAATTTCAGATGTTCGAACGATTCACTCTCCATCCATTCATTCAAAAAGTGTAGGGGACAAACCGCATCTTTGTCTTATTCCTGTTTTAATCAGAATCCGTTTGGTCGTCTCGTGAAATCTGATCATTGCTTGTTTACTTTTATAGACGTTGTAGATTATTGTCAGTAATTTTTTATCACTACGTATTTTTTGCAGAACCTCAAACAATATCGTTTGATTAGCACACGAAAGGCCTTCTTGAAGTCGACTAAACATAGAAATAACTCTCTATTATGATCAATCATCTTTTCTCTTATAAGTAGTATTATTGTAACGGCCTTCATTGTCCTGTGTTTCTCCGGAAACCAAATAGTCACGGATCTATTTCTTGATTTATGTAGTTTTCTATTCTTCGCTATATGATGTAACCAAAACATTTGAGCGTAGCTTATTAAGTTAATAGTTCTGTATTTATCACAATTTAAGATACCCGCAGTAAGAAAGATAGATTTTGAGAAATCAACTGAAATATCTGCTTCTAACATTTTGTAAAACAAATTAATTAGCATTCTCGTTCTATCTTCCCTATTATGTCAAGGAGTTTTCCATGTATTATATCTATTCCTTATTCCTTTCTGTCCTTCAGCGTTTTTAATGAAGCATCAATCTCTTCGTTAAGAAAAGAAGCACGCTCTTCTTTCTCCTCCATTTCTTGTAGTTTAAACTAACCCCATTTCTAAAAATATTGTTTGCGTATCTTTGTGCATGTTAACACTTGTTTATCTTTCTGCAATAAATTTTATTCATTTTCATCTCGCATTTCCTGCAATTCTGCATTTCCTGTTTTTCCCTGAGGTTAGACTTAGCTTGTCATATACTCATCTTAACTGAGTCAACCACTTTTCTGTTGTCTGTTTGCCCATTATTCTTATTTGTTTATTAATAATTCTACACTTTTCGTTATCTTTCGTGTTCTTAGCGTATTCGTATCATTATTTTTTCGTCCATTTTCTTTACTGTCTCCTTAGTGACTTAAGGTTTCTTTACTTGTCGTTTTTACTTGCCGGGGATGTCAACTTCAGTGTTTCTAATGTTTTATTTCACATCATTTCAAAGTTCTTCTGCTCTTCTGTTAGTGTTAATGACATGGCCAGTTCTGCTCTTATTTTCAATGGATTCATATATGACAAAAATCCACTAAAATGTCTGTGGAAATGCCGATTAGATTACGCATTATATATCCCTACCTTGAATGGTTGAATATAGAGGAGTTGGGGAAAGACCGCATCAAGAATGCTTGTCAGCCTTACATATCGAGAAGGGTGCAAAATTTTAAAAAATTAATTAAATAATTTAAAAGTTAGGCCTCACCCACTTATCATGAAGATGTTTCCGAACAAATAGGATAAAGTTACACCATTCTCTGTTCGTATTCCAGTTCCACTATTTGTTCTGTAATATGTTACTGTAAGCTAGACGCAGGTGCCCAGAAATTGGGAAAATATCATATTCGTACTGAGTGAAACCGGGTTTTGCAGCCACTCGTGTGAACTCATTTGCATGCTCATTACCCGGTATGCCGTAGCGTTCTGTAATGTTTATTTTTAAATGCAGCAACAGCAGCAGAGCTGTCTGATCATTGACTGTTGTACGAGACCGAGTCGTCAAGCAACACTCACACCATTCAACGACCAGAACTTCGGCCTGAAACTGAACACTGAGCGAAGGATGGTAGAGCTGAAAAACGCTCCAAACCATCTTCAAAACACGAAGAAATGTATTGTGTACCAGCCTGAGCTCAGTCGTGCGTGAATTTCTGATGGTCCGATCAGGGCCGGATCATCGCATAGACAAATGAGACAAATGTCTAGGGCCCGGTCAAACTGTCTATTTTGAAAAGATTTGTAAATAAGATAGTTTACTTTTCTGTTCGATAACAGTATATAATAAACAAATAAACAAAAATATATATTTTTTTATATGGTTATTGTGAATTCTAAAATCTAAAGAAAATGTATGTGGATTGCTCAAAAAGTTCCCGAACTTTTTGAATAGCGCACCTCCAGTTTGTTATTTTTTAATCCGCTTGAAGGAGTTGTGTCTGCGGAAACTCCCGAGTAACCTCCTTCAACCCATTTGTTGATATCTTGTTTTGGTGATTAGCTACGGCCGTTTATGTGAAGTGGTGATTGTTTGGTTCGGCGAAAATTAGCTCTTTGAAACAACAGCGTTGTTCTGTGAAATTCTGTGTGAAACTCGGAAAATCCTTCACGGAAACTTTCCACGGGTGGGTGAAACAGCCCCGCCTATAAACAGCTCGACAAGTTCGCTCAAATATTAAGTTGATGTTGACTGTTTTTTCGATGCAAAGGGGGTTGTGCATTACGAATACCTACCTACAGGCCAGACAGTCAACACGGAGTACTACCTGGTGTTATGAAACACCTAAGAGACAAAATCAGGCGAAAACGGCCCGAATTTTGGAGGAGCGGCGAGTGGTTTTTTCACCACGACAACGCGCAGGCTCATTTGTCCCTCAGAACACGAGATTTTGAACAAAAACAAGACGGCTGTGCTTCCCCACCCACCCTACTCACCTGACCTGGCCCAATGCGACTTTTTCCTGTTTTCCAACAAACTAAAAAACACGCTCATAGAAAAACGATTTACCACCATTCCAGAGATAGAAAAAAAACGACGAAGTAACTTATGAGCATTCCGGAAAAAAGCGTTCCAAGATGTTTCAAAAAGTGGAAACACCGTTGAAATAAGTGTATATGTTGCGGAGGAGACTACTTTGAAGGGGACCCTAACAAATAAATTGTATGTGAAGTATTTTTTTTTGTAATAAATAAAGTTCAGAAACTTTCTGAACAGCCCTCGTATTCTTATGTTTCTTTTTATTGAAAGTAAAACTCCCAATAATTTCGAATATTCTTTATAGCGATAAGAATAATATAACTATATGTATTCTTAAATCCTGTGAAATATTGTTAAATAATTTTGCTTTTACTTTTTTATAAAGCAGCTGCAGTGTCCGTATGAAATTTAATAAATAGTAACAAGATTTATTAATTGAAAGAGCCGGGAGGGGACACGGAAAAAGAAAATGTCTAGGGCCCTAAAATGGGTTAATCCGGCCCTGGGTCCGATGTGTCATTACGAATTTAATTAATATCCATTATTCAGGATATGATGATATCTAGTAAACATTAACTTATGAAACTTTTCAGCATTCATTTATCTTCGGACAGAAAAATAATATTTCTTAAACGTCAAATATACACTGTGTATCAACTTAAGATATAAGCTAAGCTAATATTTATAGTTTCTCTATTTAATAACAAAACGTATCGAAATTTTAGTAAAAGAATTATCATAATTATAATAAATTTCGAATACTTTGTATCGTTTATGCATATTGTTTAAAGTATTTTGTTAATCTTTCAAACTTTACCGACAGTAGTCCCCAGACAGACATTTTCCGAGATAAATGGTCCCGTTAAGACCTATTTACAATTTGCAAAGAGTCACCACTATTACACTCACGCCTTCGTATCAAGCTACGTCCTCGTATCAAGCCCATTATGACCTGATATATCGAGTTGTTTCAGATCATCATTGATTCTTTACTTTGGGTAAAAAACTGGTAAATACGCGCGATTCAAGGACGTGACGTTCTTGGTTCTTGGTGCTCCACTTCAGGATTTTTGCGATCCTGCAGATCAACAGCGACTGATTTGTTGACTCCTGGGACTTACCGTCGTTCTCCCGTGACATCTTGCTTTGCCCAGATCCGCCCTTTTCCGGAGACTTTTGCCCGAAGCTGTGCCGCACTCCCCGGGGCCGTCGATCGCAACGTACAGTACGACATCGAGGAACCAAAAGGAGAACTGCGAAATGAACGTCGGTCTCGAGTGGACATTTCATTCGCTCCCCGAGCTGTGTTACGTCGCAACTTTGCGAAACGTTGTAAGAAACCTTTGTATATATTATGAACGGGTTAAAAGACTGAAAGCTTGTCTCAGGGAGTTTTTTCCACTCCCTCACGATACTCGCGACCATCCTGCTAGACTCACCCGGTCGGCAAACCTCGCATATATACTGAATATTTATTTTATGAATTAAAAGAAAATCAACTAAATATTTAATCTATGAACAAATTTAAAAAGTACAGACTAGATATTCATTCTATAACTAATTCAAAAAATTAACTAAATACTTAGTAAAAGTCAAAACTTTGTTTAATGATAATTCACATTTAATAGTTTACTTACAGTTTGACTAATTTCATATTCATACGTATTCGAAACATGATTTTAGATATACAGTGGAACCCTGGTTAACGAACGTCCTGGTTAACGACCAAATCGGTTAACGAACTTTTATTTTGCAAAAATTTTGTTTCGGATAACGAACAAAATTCGGATAACGAACTTAACGGCTTTTTGTGTCAAATTTGTAAGCTTGCCGACTTTTAGGGAAAATCAGTTAATCAGGGAAAATCAATTTAATAACCGTGTCGGTGATGGTCTAGGGTCCATTCGTACTACGTTGATGGTGGCGGAAGAGACAAAGATGACAAGTACTTTACAGTGAAAATCGTTTATTAGAACGGGAAGATGCTTACATATTTGAGATAGTTGGAAATGGCTTATCTACAGTATTTTCTCTCGGCACTGAGGAGTGGCGTATCGCTGGTCCTACGATAGTGCAAGCTGATCAGTCGTAGCCCCAGAGCAGACGAGATGGGTTCGCTTGGTCACAGAAGCGATGGTAGGTGACAGAGCTGCAACGACTGGAGCGGTCCGTGAGACACAACACAAATTTTAGCGGGCACGACTTCAGGCTTGATCCAGATGAAGACGACACAGATTAATCGCCATAGAATTTTTAGAAAAACTGGGTTGTGACCTTGAGATTCGGGGTTTTTATAGTATTTCTTCCTTGAATCTCACCTTACGATTAGTCCTGCGTCCCATTCCTCGCTTCCCGATTGTTTTCTTCTTTGTCTCCAGGTGAAAACCGAAACCAGATCAGGTCACGAGAAAGGTTTGTTCCGAAGCGTTTATTTGACACCTATTCGTCGACTCTGATAAGAGATTGTTGATAAACCTATAAGCCTTTCGCTCATAATTTAGCCTATTGTTCCTGCTATCTGTCATTTTAGAACTTTGACGATCGTATGTGATGTTTTTATACCCGTCAAATTTTTTCTTTTTTCCGAAAATTTAACCTTGATCGACTGTTTGTGAGCGCGTTTTCCTATATTTTCATTAAAGAAACCCCATTTTACAAATAAAATTACAAAAAATACTGACGGCTAGAACGGATTAATTGTATTTGCATTAATTTCTATGGAAAAAATTGCTTCGGTTAACGAACAATTCGGTTAACGAACGGACTCGTGGAACGGATTACGTTCGTTAACCGGGGTTCCACTGTATAATGAAATAAATGGCCCACTATGTCCCAAAGATTAGCAATAACTTCACAGGCTTAAAATATTAAGCGCACATAACTTTGTAGTGCATAAAAAATTATTTAAGACATTTTACCGGGCTTAAAAAATGGCTGAGTTACGTTATCGACAACTAATTATTTAACACACCTTCAATTACACACCATATATTTATACACAAAATAATTTAAAATTAATTAAATTTAGTTGACAGAAATATGATTTGTAGGCGTCTTTCTTTGCAGTTTTTAAAGTAGTAGCTAACAATCACGAAATTTCTTCCGTGAATTTTCAGTGTTGTCTGATTATTATGTTTTTTTTTTTTTATTTCGTATAGATATGTCTCATGAATTATATATAATTAGTTCAAATGTTGTAAAAAACGTTTTATATTCTATATGAAAAGAATTTATATAAAAAATATTATTTTACTCTAATAAATGTTACAGGCATTACAATTTTTAAAAGAAAATCGTGAATTAAACATTTGAAAATTATATCGAACATGAAAAATTAATTCTGATTATAAGAAGACAACGTTTATAATTATTGTTTCATTTTCTTGTCATGGTATTGAAAAATGTTAAATAGTGCGTTAAAGAAAGAGAAGGTTTTTAAATATTTATTTTAAACAGTGAAATCGATTATAGTTACATTCAATACAAGCAAACAACAAATTTTGGTCGCCATTGCAGTAATAAAGAAATGTCAGTAGTTAAATTAGTCGGTTTCGTAGATGAATATCTACGAAACCGACTAATTTAAGTTAAAGATATAAAAAATTAAGTTAAAATATATATATAGAAATTAAATTTTTTAGGGTTCTTATCATTATTTAACACTGAAAAGTTAACTTTTATATATATTTAGCCTGCTAATTTATTTTGAATCGTGACTGTTACTGTAAAAGTGTTTTTATGAAAGAAATAAGTAACAACAATGACATAATAATAGCTCTTTAACATTAAAGTTGTTCATAAAATGTTGGATGTACTTATCTTTATTGAATACACTGTATAATAAACTAGTAAATATTATTAATTAGTCGAAATGTGTCATAAAATCATTTTGTTTCGTATTAAATTTAGGATATTATAAAAAATAAATGAATTTCAAATATTATCTTACCACCAGATAAAGAGGAAATCTTTCCAGATGTGATCGAAGTCGAATCATTTTCAAATTGTTTTCTTCTATTTCTCCATTTTCTTACTAATGTATATATCAACACAAGAGAAGTAATAATTAAACTTAAAAGAATTTGAAATGAAATCGACAGAATCATCATTAATTAATATTCTCTTTAGCCGCAGGTTCCAAAGTGGTGCAGTACGTAATAAGCATGTATTTAACTTTAAATGTAGTTAACTGTAAAAGAAAAAGCATCGACGAACTCCAATCAGAATCAGAGTTTTATGACACGTGATCTATAATCTGCCAATCTTAAAAGTTCACAATCGCACCACAAACACCCAAAACAGATGCAATTATTTTTATCCCGCTTCAAAAATATTTGGTCAAGGATTTCAAGTACTTTTAGCAGACTTAATTTAAATAATAATCTGCGTGTATTTTAGAAGTGGTTAAGGCAATTTCTTGTGGTTTCAGATACCTATCTGATCAGAGAACACTCAGAAGTCAACTTATTTATTATTGTTATGGTTATAGTTATTTGAAATAATAAAGATGACATAGATGATTCGATTTCATTAATAGCAATGCATATACAGGAATGGGGAAATTAATTGTAATTGCCAGTTTATTGATATATTGAATGCTGTATTACATCTGTTGCGTTTTATATACGATAATTAACGAATAAATCACAAATATATTAAATTTAAACTTTAATTTAACAAAGACCAATTTAACTCTTATTAAATGGATTACATTAATTCAGTAAATAAGTATATAAATATAATTTTTACCTTTAAATAAACATAAGTGTCGATCTCACGTTAAATTGCTTAACACTTTCTTATTAGTATAGCTACTGGTTTCGTTTTACATGATTGTTAATATAGTTCATGATACATTAAATATCTCAAAACCTTCTTATAATAATAAAATAATTTTCAATATTTTATATAAATTATACGTTTTGATATTCCGATACACTACAACTTAAGTTTATTCTAATTCTTTGTGTTTGCTAGTAGTAAACTAGAAAAAAAATATAAACAGGTTTCATAAGAGAAATAAAATCTATTTGGTTATAAGTCATATGAAATAGTTCATATAACTATTAAGAAACGTTAAAATTATTTTGTGAAAATATCATATTCATATTACAGAACTTTTTATGAGAAATCGACCATATTTAGGTGTTTTACACGTGAAGTGGACCCGTAAAACTCTACGTAAGCAGTCTATTGATTCGGCAGGAACCCTTAACTGTAGAAAAACCTTTGATGATTTAATTGACACGGTCATTAGTGAGCTACGTATAAAAGAGCAATCGAAAACGACATCATTTTATTATAAATTAGTGTGAATTAGTGGCAAAGATTGTAAATTTTCATTAAACAATAGATATTTTCTTAAATCTGTTTATTTTAAAAGAAGTTTTTTTTTAATTTTTAGAATTTCACAGATATTGAATGTTTTTTAGGATCAAAATTCGTCGATATAACATGAATTTCTACAGTTGGTTCTGATTTTTTAATGACTTTTCTTTTTATTTTACTATAAAAACGGAATGTAAATACGTCAAACGATAAAATTCATATTTTCACGAAAAATAGTTAGAAATAAATTTTATAAAAAGTACAAATATTCCGGTAATAATGATTATTTTATCAGTAATAATATTATTCAGCGTTATTAAAGCGTTGCGTGACTTTAATCTGATCATCTAGATTCTAGATTTAGAAAGTGGGTCAAAAATCATTAATGCAGGTTCCGATAAGTATAAACAATGTTATAAAAAAATTATTTAATCTTATAAAAATGTTATTTTATACAGGAATGAAGTTTATAGGATAAAAAATAAAATTTATAATTGCTCTATCAAATAGTTTTTTCTGTTCTGCATTTATTATTACACTCGTTAAACAACATTTTTCGTTCCGTATTTTTATATTTGTTTATATTAATCACGTAATTTATCAAAGGTCCTTGTATCTGGAAGGCAGATGAAATAATAAATAACTTTTTCGATATAAACCTTGAGTTATATAAAATTAACATTTTCTAAACCTTTCGTGTTTACCTTTCATCGTATTTTTTTGGTTGTCAAAAATTTTTAGAATCACCTGACGAAAGCACGATAAGATCTAAAAATTTTTTGTGTTATAAATTTAAGTTAATATGAAAGTCTTGTAATAACAGTGTTAGCTGGAAAAGAATAAATAAATTTCTAGAGATTTCGATTTTTTGTTATAAATTTCTGATATTCGATGTAAGCTAAACTAATTAGAATTGATATCGATGGCGAAAGACATATTAACGTTTATCTTATGCAACGAATAGGTAACAACTTGTTTTCCCTGATACAATTAATAATAAAGTAACTGATAAAGATCTAAAATTTGAAATAAAATGAATGATTTTAAAATATTTTATAGGAATGAAGTAGGGTAAAAACGAATAACGTCTATCGTTGTGTAGTCAAATTATTCTTACTGCTCTGTCTTTATTTCTATACTTGTTAAGCAAATTTTTTTTTCATTTCACATTCGAATCACAACATTTTATTATACAATTTTATAATTTATATATTTATAATATAAAATACACAAATTTCTAAAATATATTGTCTTTAGTTAAGCATACAAAAGATTATTTATGTTTATAAACTAGAAGATAATTTAAAAGTCGATTAACCATGTGCATCGCTGGAAGCATCTTGATTTATGATTTGAGAAAGTAGAATACAGTGGAACCTCGGGATACGACCTTAATTCGTTCTCGATGTTTGGACTTATACCGAATAGGACGTATACCAAACCAACCTTTCCCATAAGAAGTAATGTAAAAATGATTAATCCGTTTTCAATTAAAAAAAAAAAAAAAAAAAAAATGGCTGGCTTTAAACACCTGGCTTTCCTGGCTAGTTCCTGCTTGATTTTTCATTAGGGTTTCTCAAACGGGATTCCGGAATCCCGGTTGTTTTTTTAACCCGGGAAATTTTTCTTATTTCGGGAAATCCCGCAAATTTTTTAAAAATTCGTTTTTTTTCTTATTTTGTGTTAAGGTTGAGGAATTTTGCAAATAGAAAGCATAATTAACTCATTCACTGTCAGAATACATTTGTATTTATTAATTTTAAACCTACCTATTAGTTTTTTTTTAANACAGTTTATATAATATGTATTAAATATTATTAGGTACTCCGTACTTAAAAAGTTAAATTTTGTTTTATTATTATATTTATAACTGTACTAGCAGATGAGCCCGGCGTTGCTTGGTAAAAAGTAACGATAGCGAAGATTAAGATCATTAGATTATAGGCGATCTTACTCGTTTTCACTGGGTGCAAGAATTAGGTCCTTCTCTTTCGAGACTGATTAGAAAATTTTTAGATGGGTCTAAAAATATGCTCGCTTTCGTGCAAACACGCAAAATATCGCATCTAAAATAGTACTGTAGAAGCAGAGTTCTTCAGGATAAGCCTTAATCCTCTCCCTCTCTCCCGCAGGGAATTTCGAAAAATCCCTTGTAAGGGTGTGACTATGCAGACGCGAATTTGGAGCGAGCGAGAGGTTGCGAGCGATTTAGTTTTCGCAAAGGATAACCATGCACAAACGAGAAGCGAGAAATAACGCTAGCGAGAGCGAATTTCTGGTTCTCGCACATATCTGACAGGTTTTGATATTTATCGCGTCTCGCCTCTGCTCGCCACATATTCTCGCTCTCTCGAAAAATTCGCTCGCTCGCGTATGCATAGTCGCACCCTAAGGGTATGACTTTGCGGAGCGATCGAGCGAGAATATGTGGCGAGAAGAGGCGAGACGCGATAAATATCAAACCCTGTCAGATATGTGCGAGAACCAGAAATTCGCTCACTCCAGCCAGATTTCTCGCTTTTCGCTTGTGTATTTTCCTTTGCGAGAACTATAAGGTTGAAATGCCTTGAATCTCAAATAAATTGTTATTAAGTAAGGTTTTAAATCGAAATAATTAGATATGTTTTTATATTATATGTTCAAAATAAATTTCGCAAGACCTCTTCCGAGTAACAAGGGAGCGCACCGATTCGACTCGCTCCAAGGCCCTGAATATGTAGCTACGTTATTGTATGTCAGCATGTACTTTGTTATAATTCATTTTTTATGTGAATTTTTTACGCGGTAATTTTAGGCTAGTTTTTGGCAATACCTCCAAAAGAATTTGACGAATATACAGTATTCGTCTCTCCCCACTGCCACACGATCGCCCTTGTCGAATATATTCGTCGCTCACAGCTGAGTAATTAACTTTGTTAAGCCGGTCGTTGGTTCGTTCGATTACTTAACGGCTTGCCTGTACAGAGCCTTATGATTTATGTATCCAGTTGAATTCCATGGAAATATTGTTTTGAACAGCGATCGCAGAATTGCAGAAGTAACGCAAGAGGGGTGAGAGCATACATAGCGAAATATTACTGATTTTGAAAATTTAAAGCCACAAATAGTGTAAAGAAAACTGCATCAGACCCCGTCCTTAATCACCCAGCCAAACCATTCAATAAAAGCATGATAAAAGCCTCTTAGTCTCCATTAATTGCACAAACTTGTAAGAAGACATTCTTTATCAAATGTCCATCGTCGTTTCCGTCAGACAATAAAAGTGAGTAACAGCACAACACAGTGAGAGACAAGAGTCGACATATGCAAATAGATAGTTCGCCGGTAAATTCTTGTAGGCGTCGACCCGTCCGGATTCAATCCCGGATCCCAAGAGCGGTAGCTGCCTCCAAATCCGCTCGAACACTCGACCGTTCTCGACTCGACAAGTTCTGATCTGCGAACGGTCAAACTTCACGAATGGTGATTATCTTCGATTTATTATTACATGTATTTAAAATGTAAGATGAAACTAAATTTTCTAAACCCAATATTTATATTACAAATGAATGCATTACAAATGCCATCATAAGAAGGCACTTGAAACGAGGTTAATCAGCTCATAGATGGCGCGTATAATTGAATTAAGTTGTATA
Source organism: Centruroides sculpturatus (assembly GCF_000671375.1). Taxonomy (NCBI): domain Eukaryota; kingdom Metazoa; phylum Arthropoda; class Arachnida; order Scorpiones; family Buthidae; genus Centruroides; species Centruroides sculpturatus. The sequence continues at coordinate 29,282 of NW_019384829.1, forward strand.
CCGAACAAAAGTCGTATACCGAGCAAAATTTGTTTCGTCCAAACAGGACGTATTCCGAATTGAACGTATTCTAAAGCAGACGTATACCGAGGTACCACTGTATTTTATTGTAATGTTTGTAAAAGCCAAATTTGTATGCATTTGCATTCTTTTTCTCAAATGACAATGACGATAACTGCATACAACAGAATTTCGGTCCAAACAGCTGATATTAAAGTGTACGATAATGAATATTTTGTATGCGTTTATAATTATTACTATATATTTTCCAGATGTGACCATTTTCGAGACTAATTAATTGCTTTATAAACGTTTTTCAAATGTTATTGTTTTCCCAGCCTGTTTTGTGGGCTGTATAACACTGGAAAGTATTAGAATCGTGCCGAATATGACCGTCCCTGTTTTTATAAATTTTCAAGTTTTGCGACCTCTAAACGCAAAAATTGTCAAAATGAAAACGGGAAAATTTAGTAGATACGTTGGTTTTCGTGCATTTGAGTGCGTGCGTTTGTTTAGGTGTGTCGGCAGAGGCGTAGCCTCCGTGGAGAAGTTGGAGTAAACTGCTCCAGGCGCACGAATCACGAGGTCGTCAAGTTAGAAAGGGCAAAATAAAACCTCTAAAACGATTGGAAAAAAATTTTTGGATTTAATAATTAATCAATTATCTATTAGATTTTAATCCGTTCGACAATTATGTACACTTTTCAAATGCTTATCGCATGCATATCTTGTCGAGACATCTGATAAAAATATTCTGGAATAATCAGAATTGTTACAATCGGCATATTCGAATAGTTTTGGACCTCAACTGCTTCGATTTATTAAAATGCGATTTTATAGTCAGGTAAAATAAATTACTTTTATAAACGAAGTTGCTGATCTACTTTTACCGCAGCCTCAAATAGGTTTTCTGACATTATTGCAGCATGCCTCATTGTTTTAAGTTTACGGGCGACGACAAAGAAGTTTTTCAAAACTAAAATTAATCAAAGCTTATTTAAGAAGCAGCATGTCACAACACCGTCTTAACTGTCGTAACTATATCCAGGGGCATCCTGGATATAGAAACTAATCGAGCTTAAGCCCTGGATCGCCAAGTGTCAAGAGCCTACAAAAATTGAATTATTATCATAAATTTTTAATACTTTTTCATTTAATAATGAGCATTTATCGTGTAGTAAAATATAGTCAATATTAATAATATAATAATTAACAAAATGTATTAACAAAAAATGGGTCCCCATTGGACTTCAGTAAGTCGTAGGCCCCAAAAAATATAGATCCGCTCCTGAATATAGCAATTAAAAAAAAATAGTTTGTCAACTTGATCTAAAGAAAGCGATTGACCGATTTGCAAAAGAAAACGCAAGAAAACAATTTTGAAGTTTTTTATGTATTATTATGTATTTGCTATGAATATAAACTTGCTTACATTTTGTCAATACAGTTTATATAATATGTATTAAATATTATTAGGTACTCCGTACTTAAAAA
>NW_019384829.1:41298-48246 GCF_000671375.1 Centruroides sculpturatus
TATTTTTCTGATGCCTTTTTGCAATTCATGATTAATAAAAATAATAACATTTTACTTACAAATTAAAATAAAAAGAAATTTAACAAAGTTATAAACTGTGGCACTGCGAACGTCTAGTCTGGTATAATACACCGATGGTGCTACTTGTTCATAGATGGCGCGTATAATTGAATTAAGTTGTATACCGAACAAAAGTCGTATACCGAGCAAAATTTGTTTCGTCCAAACAGGACGTATTCCGAATTGAACGTATTCTAAAGCAGACGTATACCGAGGTACCACTGTATTTTATTGTAATGTTTGTAAAAGCCAAATTTGTATGCATTTGCATTCTTTTTCTCAAATGACAATGACGATAACTGCATACAATAGAATTTCGGTCCAAACAGCTGATATTAAAGTGTACGATAATGAATATTTTGTATGCGTTTATAATTATTACTATATATTTTCCAGATGTGACCATTTTCGAGACTAATTAATTGCTTTATAAACGTTTTTCAAATGTTATTGTTTTCCCAGCCTGTTTTGTGGGCTGTATAACACTGGAAAGTATTAGAATCGTGCCGAATATGACCGTCCCTGTTTTTATAAATTTTCAAGTTTTGCGACCTCTAAACGCAAAAATTGTCAAAATGAAAACGGGAAAATTTAGTAGATACGTTGGTTTTCGTGCATTTGAGTGCGTGCGTTTGTTTAGGTGTGTCGGCAGAGGCGTAGCCTCCGTGGAGAAGTTGGAGTAAACTGCTCCAGGCGCACGAATCACGAGGTCGTCAAGTTAGAAAGGACAAAATAAAACCTCTAAAACGATTGGAAAAAAATTTTTGGATTTAATAATTAATCAATTATCTATTAGATTTTAATCCGTTCGACAATTATGTACACTTTTCAAATGCTTATCGCATGCATATCTTGTCGAGACATCTGATAAAAATATTCTGGAATAATCAGAATTGTTACAATCGGCATATTCGAATAGTTTTGGACCTCAACTGCTTCGATTTATTAAAATGCGATTTTATAGTCAGGTAAAATAAATTACTTTTATAAACGAAGTTGCTGATCTACTTTTACCGCAGCCTCAAATAGGTTTTCTGACATTATTGCAGCATGCCTCATTGTTTTAAGTTTACGGGCGACGACAAAGAAGTTTTTCAAAACTAAAATTAATCAAAGCTTATTTAAGAAGCAGCATGTCACAACACCGTCTTAACTGTCGTAACTATATCCAGGGGCATCCTGGATATAGAAACTAATCGAGCTTAAGCCCTGGATCGCCAAGTGTCAAGAGCCTACAAAAATTGAATTATTATCATAAATTTTTAATACTTTTTCATTTAATAATGAGCATTTATCGTGTAGTAAAATATAGTCAATATTAATAATATAATAATTAACAAAATGTATTAACAAAAAATGGGTCCCCATTGGACTTCAGTAAGTCGTAGGCCCCAAAAAATATAGATCCGCCCCTGAATATAGCAATTAAAAAAAACAATAGTTTGTCAACTTGATCTAAAGAAAGCGATTGACCGATTTGCAAAAGAAAACGCAAGAAAACAATTTTGAAGTTTTTTATGTATTATTATGTATTTGCTATGAATATAAACTTGCTTACATTTTGTCAATACAGTTTATATAATATGTATTAAATATTATTAGGTACTCCGTACTTAAAAAATTATATTTTGTTTTATTATTATATTTATAACTGTACTAGCAGATGAGCCCGGCGTTGCTTGGTAAAAAGTAACGATAGCGAAGATTAAGATCATTAGATTATAGGCGATCTTACTCGTTTTCACTGGGTGCAAGAATTAGGTCCTTCTCTTTCGAGACTGATTAGAAAATTTTTAGATGGGTCTAAAAATATGCTCGCTTTCGTGCAAACACGCAAAATATCGCATCTAAAATAGTACTGTAGAAGCAGAGTTCTTCAGGATAAGCCTTAATCCTCTCCCTCTCTCCCGCAGGGAATTTCGAAAAATCCCTTGTAAGGGTGTGACTATGCAGACGCGAATTTGGAGCGAGCGAGAGGTTGCGAGCGATTTAGTTTTCGCAAAGGATAACCATGCACAAACGAGAAGCGAGAAATAACGCTAGCGAGAGCGAATTTCTGGTTCCCGCACATATCTGACAGGTTTTGATATTTATCGCGTCTCGCCTCTGCTCGCCACATATTCTCGCTCTCTCGAAAAATTCGCTCGCTCGCGTATGCATAGTCGCACCCTAAGGGTATGACTTTGCGGAGCGATCGAGCGAGAATATGTGGCGAGAAGAGGCGAGACGCGATAAATATCAAACCCTGTCAGATATGTGCGAGAACCAGAAATTCGCTCACTCCAGCCACATTTCTCGCTTTTCGCTTGTGTATTTTCCTTTGCGAGAACTATAAGGTTGAAATGCCTTGAATCTCAAATAAATTGTTATTAAGTAAGGTTTTAAATCGAAATAATTAGATATGTTTTTATATTATATGTTCAAAATAAATTTCGCAAGACCTCTTCCGAGTAACAAGGGAGCGCACCGATTCGACTCGCTCCAAGGCCCTGAATATGTAGCTACGTTATTGTATGTCAGCATGTACTTTGTTATAATTCATTTTTTATGTGAATTTTTTACGCGGTAATTTTAGGCTAGTTTTTGGCAATACCTCCAAAAGAATTTGACGAATATACAGTATTCGTCTCTCCCCACTGCCACACGATCGCCCTTGTCGAATATATTCGTCGCTCACAGCTGAGTAATTAACTTTGTTAAGCCGGTCGTTGGTTCGTTCGATTACTTAACGGCTTGCCTCTACAGAGCCTTATGATTTATGTATCCAGTTGAATTCCATGGAAATATTGTTTTGAACAGCGATCGCAGAATTGCAGAAGTAACGCAAGAGGGGTGAGAGCATACATAGCGAAATATTACTGATTTTGAAAATTTAAAGCCACAAATAGTGTAAAGAAAACTGCATCAGACCCCGTCCTTAATCACCCAGCCAAACCATTCAATAAAAGCATGATAAAATCCTCTTAGTCTCCATTAATTGCACAAACTTGTAAGAAGACATTCTTTATCAAATGTCCATCGTCGTTTCCGTCAGACAATAAAAGTGAGTAACAGCACAACACAGTGAGAGACAAGAGTCGACATATGCAAATAGATAGTTCGCCGGTAAATTCTTGTAGGCGTCGACCCGTCCGGATTCAATCCCGGATCCCAAGAGCGGTAGCTGCCTCCAAATCCGCTCGAACACTCGACCGTTCTCGACTCGACAAGTTCTGATCTGCGAACGGTCAAACTTCACGAATGGTGATTATCTTCGATTTATTATTACATGTATTTAAAATGTAAGATGAAACTAAATTTTCTAAACCCAATATTTATATTACAAATGAATGCATTACAAATGCCATCATAAGAAGGCACTTGAAACGAGGTTAATCAGCTCGTTCATTTATATAATATATAACCGTAAAATATAATTTCATTTCATATTAATATAGTCTAAAAATGATATTAAAAATAATTTTAATCCAAATATAAAAAAGTTATATAAATTATTAATTTTTTAAAAATTTAATTAATTTAATAAAACGCAACAATGAATAAAATTGTTCAATTCTATTGTTAGTGTTGCATTGTTGATAACATTCGATTCACAAGTCGAGAATTAATACAGGTGAGATTTCTCTGCATTTGCTAGCGAGATGTTTGGTGTTTAGCGCAGTCGCCTCAGGAGAAAGCGCCGAATATACCCAGCCAGACATCGATATTCAGATGTGTCCGTGACACACGCTTGCCATCTGTATATCTCGCTAGCAAAGCCATCCGTTTCGGAGGCATTCGCTCGCGATTATTTACTGTCATTGCGTTGTAGCGATGTATTAAATTTTTTAAAATTTGTTTAATGTGTATGAAACTTTAGCTAGATTACTTTGTATTTACATATTTCCTCCTCTCCTTTCTCTCCCCCACCCCCTACAAATTTACCCCTTCTCTTCCTCTCTTCCCTTACTTACCCCTTTCTCCCTATCCTATTCCTTCCTTGGCTATACCTTTGAGTTCGGTCAATTACTTTATATCAGGAGTGTCCAACCTTTTTGTTTCTCTTTGCCGCATTGGAAGAAGTTAAGGAGTTTTGGGCCCCAAGTATATATTATATGTACTGTACTTGTGGTCCAATATAAAAGTATATTTAAGGAATAACATATCTAGATTATAGTAATCTCCGTGGAGAAGTTGGAGTAAACTGCTCCAGGCGCACGAATCACGAGGTCGTCAAGTTAGAAAGGGCAAAATAAAACCTCTAAAACGATTGGAAAAAAATTTTTGGATTTAATAATTAATCAATTATCTATTAGATTTTAATCCGTTCGACAATTATGTACACTTTTCAAATGCTTATCGCATGCATATCTTGTCGAGACATCTGATAAAAATATTCTGGAATAATCAGAATTGTTACAATCGGCATATTCGAATAGTTTTGGACCTCAACTGCTTCGATTTATTAAAATGCGATTTTATAGTCAGGTAAAATAAATTACTTTTATAAACGAAGTTGCTGATCTACTTTTACCGCAGCCTCAAATAGGTTTTCTGACATTATTGCAGCATGCCTCATTGTTTTAAGTTTACGGGCGACGACAAAGAAGTTTTTCAAAACTAAAATTAATCAAAGCTTATTTAAGAAGCAGCATGTCACAACACCGTCTTAACTGTCGTAACTATATCCAGGGGCATCCTGGATATAGAAACTAATCGAGCTTAAGCCCTGGATCGCCAAGTGTCAAGAGCCTACAAAAATTGAATTATTATCATAAATTTTTAATACTTTTTCATTTAATAATGAGCATTTATCGTGTAGTAAAATATAGTCAATATTAATAATATAATAATTAACAAAATGTATTAACAAAAAATGGGTCCCCATTGGACTTCAGTAAGTCGTAGGCCCCAAAAAATATAGATCCGCTCCTGAATATAGCAATTAAAAAAAAATAGTTTGTCAACTTGATCTAAAGAAAGCGATTGACCGATTTGCAAAAGAAAACGCAAGAAAACAATTTTGAAGTTTTTTATGTATTATTATGTATTTGCTATGAATATAAACTTGCTTACATTTTGTCAATACAGTTTATATAATATGTATTAAATATTATTAGGTACTCCGTACTTAAAAANATTACGCGACGAAACATTAAAGTGCATTTTTATTTAACTAATATATTTATGAATAATATGTAGCCCAAAAAAGTAACCAAAGCGCAAAATGATATATTTTACATCAAACTAAAAAAAGTAGCCACATTTGGTGCAATGTAGCCAAATCTTGCAACGCTGGAAGGAATAATAAATAAAGCTTGAGTTGTGACTCAAAGGATTATAGACCCAAATGCGACGAAAAAAGAGAAAGGACAAAAGTTAAAGAAGTGAGAAAGGTTCGAAGATTAAGAATCAATATTTGCATAACAGAAGATCTATTTAATCTTTCTCACTACTTTTTATCTTTTGGCGTTTCTCTACTTTCCCTCCTTTCCCCAAATTTGGGTCTATAATCCTTTGAGTCACAACTCCAGCTTTATTTAGTAATCCTTCCTTATTCACACATCTCCAAGAATTTGAAAATATTTCCTTTCCATTCAAAATAAAATATGAATAAAGATTTACGGCTTTGTGAAACTTCTGTTTTGAGTTTACGCCGTTGAAAAAAATAAATAATAATAAAAATTAAAACATTTTTCGGTTTTGTTTACACGTTTATTGGGCCGCATTGGAACTTGCCCGCGGGTTGGACACCCCTGGTTTATTAGTTTCTTTTATATTCGCAGTATCGGCTAGAAGCTACAAATTTTCTGTTGTTTGTGGCTTCTTTCGGATTAGGAAATCTCCATGGGACCCAAGGAGAAAAGGACGCACTTCATTCAATGTACAGGTGCCCTTGCTTTTTACCTTGAAGATAGGCACGAAAAAAACGTAACTTAGCAAACAGAAAAGTAGGTTGTGAATAAATGATTTTAACTTTTTATCTTAATCTATTGGTGAATTCATGTTTTTAAAAACTCTTTCTGCTTTATTTGATCTGAGAAGTCCTATTTTAGCAGGCCCATTATTGATTCGGCCAGGACCACAATGGGGAGGCTGGGTGGTGTTGGACGGGGTCTGACATCCAGAAAGACGAACACTCGAAAAATTCCTGGGACTTTTTTGACCCATTTGGATTCAATTCCAGGTTCCAGAACTGTAGGTTGCTAGCTTGGACTCGGACATGTGGCCATCCTAGCCTCATCCTCGGACTGTTAACTGTATATGACGTGCGTCAAAGTGTTGAAAAATGGTATTTTGTATATTTTGAAGGCTGCAACATCTCATAATCGTATCATCGTGCCTTACTGTACTTTTTACGTGTATCAAAAGTAATCGGTTGTTTATGCTGATGGTATTTCAAACCAAAACTCTACACTAATAAGCTATGTGGCACTTAGCAGTCGGATCACTCAGTGGCTACATTGTCTCTAGACTGCCAATCGAATTGGCGATCATTATTGCTTAGGCCAGGGGTCGGCAACCTTTTGAGTCGGAAGAGCCAAAATTACAATTTACAAAATTTCAAAGTTTTTAAAGAGCCACAAAATTTTTTCTTGCCAACAATAAATAGTACTCGCATAAATACAGTAGAGCGTCGTTTATCCGAATCAATTGGGGACTGAGGTGGTTCGGATAACGAATCATGTACGAAAAAATATATTAATTTATCCCATGTTGAAATTTCTCTCCGTTGAGTGTCGCTTCGCGTTGAATTTTCGTCGATGTTAAGCCTAACGAAGACTATTGTATCGTTAAAAATTATTTTTTTATTTTGTACAAACAAAATAAATATATTGAAAAATATAAAAACAATAAAAAATTATACTTCAGATGTTAATTTAGTATCAAAAACGTAAAATATTTGAG
>NW_019384829.1:48405-66402 GCF_000671375.1 Centruroides sculpturatus
AAAAAAAACTAATCTATTTATTCATAAGAAAAAATATCTATTTATTCATATATAAGTAGTGTTTTTCACAACAAATTAGATAATAGAAACATCCGACGACGGCGTCATTCGAGAGCTTCCGACGGACTGACAACAGTGACGACGCATGTCACGGGGGAGGGGTGCTGTGAAAAGCGAGTACAAGTGGCTGAGAGATAGAATCAGTGCCTAATTTTCGTTAATCGATTCAGAACGTTTTTTAAATGTTTTTTTTTTATAAAATAAATAATATTTGCGTATGGAACTAAAGAGCCGCAGCTTCACATCCAAAGAGCCGCATGTGGCTCGCGAGCCGCAGGTTGCCGACCCCTGGCTTAGGCAGATGGGAGACTCGACTCTGAAGCACAACGTTACACCTGATAGCTCTGGTACGACATCACTGCAAGCTTTCACGACAAGTTGAGGGGAATCTTCGCAAAGGAGGGCGCGAGTGCAAAACTACTTCGGACACACCAATCGATATTTTCTAACATTTATCTACCTGTTCCACTCCCTCAACGACGATTCTTCTAACTATTGTCTTCAATTGGATGCACCATTGTGGCTTCGCGTCGCATAACTTTAGAGAGCACAAGGAAACAATTGTATTCCATATTATATCCATTAAAAACAATTGAAATTTGTTTATATGCCAATTAAACAAAACCTGCATAAGTATATAAATTTAAACCGTAGAACCCATAGTTTCCGAATATTTAGTAATGTAGTAAAATACGGTTTTTTCCCCTTTTACATTCGTTTGAAAGTAATGATTCAAACCTGTTTATTATAGGAAAGAACGTTTGGGAATATATTGAAACACCACTTCCTTTAATGAAGTTAACTTAAATTTTATGAAAATTTTTGTCAAAGAACTTGTGACGTTACGTTTCAAAGGGATAAAAAGTATGATATTGCCATACAATTGATGTTAATAAGTTTATTCATCTCTTACTTATTAATTTATCCATAAATAGTCAATTTAGTAAAAACTTTTCATATCAAAATTGGAGATTTACTGATGATAGAAAATGAATACAAATTACTTATATTTATTTCAGAGGAAACTTGTCTTTAAGTAAAGATAAGAAACATTTAGAACGAATTCATACAATCCGCATATTAAGCGGAAATTATGTGAAAGATAAGGAAGAATAATAAAAAGGCTCAGCAGGGGTTCGAACCCTGGATCTTCGGTTTACAAGACCGACGCCGTACCACTTGGCCACTGAGCCACTCTGTTATTAATTCGGAAAAGTAAATATTATAACAAAATTTGTTTTCGTTTCCTTGTTTTTGGTTCCTTTGAAGTTAACATAGCATTCAATACTGTAAAACGATTTACGTATGACTCATCTCAGCCACCTGCATAAGTAAGACTGCTTTCTCAGTACTTTACTGTAAAAATATTTAGTGTACAGACTGTGTTGATTTTACGATAGGAATGCGTTCTCAGAGGAAGCGGCATAAACTAAATCAGCGCAAAATTAATCCATTATACTTGTCAGCATTATATAGTACTGTATCATGAAGCGAAGAGATGCCTTCCAGGTCGTTCAAAAATTTATACAGTAAATTAACGAATTACAGTATTTACAGTATTACAGTATTTATGTAAAAATAAATACAGTAGAACCTCGATTATCCGGACTAATTGGGGATGAAGGTAGTCCGGATAAGGAAAAATCCGGATAATCGAAACAAATACTTTGTCTTTTAATCATAATACAACACGTTTTCCTTTCGATGACATATCGGTAATATTAAAAGTAAATACTGTATTTAAATCGTGATCAAATTTTCAAGAAACAAACGTTCGTATTGAATTTGGACTACTACTGACCAACGCTAACAGACTACCTATTGTTTAAAAGGCCCTCTGGTGGCGCAAGAAGACGGATTTTATAAAATAAAAAGCAGTTGAAACTGCATTTTTATGAATAAAAATTTGACAAACTATTTATCGTTTTATGACGAGTAAAATTTTTTCGTCGCGTTCGCGGCTTTTAAGTAATGCATAAACCTTCGAGGCGCGAGGCCCTTCGGACCGCGAGGCATAGGCGGTGGCCCACGTCGTCCATGCCTTACGCCGCCCTTGGTCATAGAAATGATGTAATTTGAATATAAATTATTTATAAATACGTATGTCAAGTTATATTTTTATTACTACGTAAAATATATTTAAGAGTTTACGAGCAACTGTGCTGGGTGAGACGTTGTTGAAACAAAAAAGTTATGCATTCCATCACATACATAAACAGTGTCGTAATTCGCCAAGTGCAAATCAGCAAATTCGTAAAATTTTTGTTTATTTTGAACAATCCGGATAATCGAAAATCCGAATAATGGAGGTTCTACTGTAAATTTAATACAGTATCAAATTTATTTATTTTTACATAAATACAGTACTGTAATACTGTAAATACTGTAATTCGTTAATTGTAAATCGTTTAGTTCTAAACGTCCTCTTTGTCAGATAATCTCGCTCTTTCTCTTTCTCAACCGGTAGAAACAAAAATGATGGTTTTGTGAGCTAATGTCCAGTATTTCTCACACCTGTGCCGCGGTTTTACAAAGTGTTCATAGATTGATACTGTACCTGAAATTCGACCTAAATTCGAATCTGACCAGGATGGAGTAATAGACTTTTAATGGTCGATAGTCCTTGCAAAGTAAAAAAACATTCGTTATATGGAAATTTATCTTTGTTATTTAGAAACAATTTTACATATACTTTTGACCGAAAGAGTAGAGTACCTGTAAAATGCAAAAATTCGTTATACAGAGAAATTCGCTGTATAGAATTCGTAATATGGAAGTTTTTCTATAAAATGCATAAATTGTATATACTGTATTTAATGAAATAAACGAACGCCCATCGAAGCTTCCTCTTGTCCAACTTGTTCACCTTCTCCTATCCTTCTAGTGCGGACGTCATTTTTGAACAGCCCCATAGCTTATACAGAGAGAAGTTCTATATCAGATGACGGCACGTCGAAGAAAGCCAGTTTGTGTAGATTTGCAGATGAAATATATTATTATATGTCAGATAGTTTGGAACTTTATTTCTTGTGAAGGAGATGGCCGATTACATTTTGTAAAGGATTCAGTGCATAAGGACAGCCGTGAGTCTCGTTCTACTGTCTACATTTTCTAAACTCTTTGAAAAGAGTGCATCTTTCAAAATGACTGCAGAGCTAAAATGGTAAAATTTTCCTGTAGTGTGGTATTGTTATTTTAGTATTTTTCTAAATTTATTGCCTGCGTAGGAAATGAACTACATTTTTCAGTAGTCTATTAGGTCACAAAACAGCTCAGACATGAATCCTATTAAAAATTGCTAGAACCAAATAAGCAGGATTTCGCAGATAAGAAGGTTCACATACGTAGCAAGCTTATAGAACTTATAAATATTTGATACCACAATATTTCACTGCATTACATCAGAAGTGACAGAATGAAAATGCCATGCCTCAGTGTCACGAAGGCAGGGAGAATCAACAAAATATTAAAGGGACTTTTTTCAGGCTCTTTCCGCTTTATGGGTACTAAGAGTATAGCCCACTAGTAGCCGAGTGGGAAAAAACCACTGAACATTGGTAGCTGATCGCAAGTTCGCGCCGCAATTGGATAAATGAACTTTTCCGAATTTTTTCACGTGTCTAAAACCTAAATAGGGGCCAGTTTCTCTCGAGAAGCATTTCCCTCGGCAGATTATCTGTGTCCAATTGCAGTTTCCACCACACCAAACCACTAACAGCATCTTTTTCAAGCATATCGTGGGCCTAGTGCTGACCAGATGGTAAGTTTCACCTAAGGCTAAACCTATTTCTACTGTGCTTGCTTCCAGAACTGCTGCTAATAGAAAGCACTTCTAGAATTGGCGCTTCTATGAACTATTTATAAACAACTTTAGAGTATATTTACGGGAATTCACTGTCTTTGGCATTATTATTTTCATTTATTTTTCTCGTTTTCAATATTTTTGACTGCTTATTTTGCCACTTTTGTCATTTTATTACTTTTGGCAGTCGCATCGTTTTTTGCCCATCGAGCCAGCCTGTATAGTCCAGCCCGACATGAGGTGCCAAGTAGTGAGAAAATAAGCCCGACATTTTCAGATTGGACCACTACAGGAATCGATATCTCGAGTAGAGTTGCCATAGGTTCAAAACCAGAAATCGGGACATTGTATACGTGAGGTAGCATTATGGTAAAATTTGATGGATATCCAGAAATCTGTTAGACTATCGTCTAGAAATAGACAGGCTACTGCCTGTCTATTTCTAGACGATAGTCTAGCAGATAGTCTAGAAACTAAGTCAATAATTCTAATTAAATTAATTTTATCGATCAATTACCAATTAATTTTATTCATGAGTTATCAATTATTAAGCATTTAACCAAACGTACTTGTTTGACTTTTGATCGATTTCAATCTTTTGATAGTTTTGTAGATAACTCACCCAGCACTACATAGGGCCAACAGAATATGACGCGTTATGCTACAGACAACTAAAGGTGTAAGCATGCACGACATCCATAAACATTAACCGCCTACGAGCCCACCAGTTTCTGAGTGGATAAAACCACTCAACACTGGTTCGTGGGTCCCGTGATCGAATCCGGACGGGTCAAGGAATCCCCAGGAATTTTTAGTCCGTTCGGATAAGTCGGGCCCCTTCCCTCACCACCCGGTCGCCCCATTGTGGGCCTGGTCGAACCTATAATGGGCCTACTATAAGAGGCCCTCTTAGTGCCCACAGGGCAGAAAGAATTAAAAAAAAAAAAAAGTGTTCTTGGGTTTGAGTCTCTCAACGGGCTAGTCACGTAGAGTTTTCCGGGTTTTCTTCACATTAGTAACACCTAAATAGGGACCACTTAGGCTTATATTTAGGTGTTACTAACGCATAAAAAGTCCTCCCGGGAGCCATCGCCCGCGTGTTGCATTAATGTATACAAATAAACCAAACTACACCACAGTAGCGTAGCGTAGTGGGGGCGGCAGGGGCGGCCCGCCCTGGGCGGCACTTTTTATGGGGGCGGCAAAATTTCACAATATAATTACGGTCCCAACAATTACGATTCCTATAATTACGCCCCCTATAATTACGGTCCCAATAATTACGATTCCTATAAAACTGCAAAAAAATTGTGACGGTATCCGTAAAAAACAGTAAAAACCCCCCTATAATTACGTTAAACGTCATCGGGCAGCCGAACTACTTTCCCGCCGTCCGTAGCGCCACGCTACAGAGAGATTTCTATCGTCTGGACAGTATTATATAAATTATATATAAATTAGGTACTGTACATATAATTATATATTAATTATATATAAATTAGGTACTGTATATATAATTATATATTAACTTATTNCGATCTTTTAAAAGCATCTGATTTCATTTAAATTTATCCAAGAATCCACAAATTTACAGTTGACTGAATTGTCTTGTAACAAGCAAAATTGAAGATAAACAATAATTAAAATACTTACTTAGACCAGAATATTTAAATCTTAAAAAGAAAATAACATGATTTTAAGGCATTGGCATAATACATTTACTAATCGAAGGATAAAATTGCACCCATGATGCAATTTCAGTGGCGTGACTGCAACACAAAACAAATCAATTGTTTGCGTAATATCGTATTTAAAAGTATTTTCTATTTTAAGAAAACCTGCATTTGGTTTCTTAAGAGAAATATGTTGTATTAGAGCTACAGAACTAAAGTTGCATCCAGATCTGAAATTTTTAGTATTTACAGTCCGCCTTTCGATAGCTGAAAGTAAAACATGTATCCAGGTAACCAGAAGCAATGTTTGTGCATTGTTTGTTTTCTACGACCAGTCCTCCGGTCGTTAGAAATATTTGGAATTAAAATGATGTATTGTGACTGCAGGAAGCCTACCAAAAAATGGAAATATTTGTCAAAGTTATATTTTCTGTACCAAACTGCTATAGAGATATTTATATGGACTAATTTAGTACTTACTACTCAAGAGATAACAGACAATTTGGTGTGTGTCGGGTGGATCAGAATGTTCCCTAAGAATCAAATACTTATAAAATTTATTTTAGTTACATTTGGTATTTTCACAGTATTTCAATTTAGTTTGTTTAAAAGGAAAAGACTTTATATACCTAAAAATAATAGTGGATATGAAGGTGAAGAAGAAGAAATGACACATGTCATTCAGATGTTTTTTATTTGTGGCATTACAGTTATATTTTCTTCAATAATTCTAGTCATTACTATAATTGACTTGTTTCTTTATCCTACTTTGAAGAAAATAACGGACTCAGAGTTTGAGCTGGCATTCTGTAACCTGAATATCACATTAATGTGTATTTATGTAATTGGACAATTAGATTGCTGTATACTTGTTTTTGGTGCAAGTGCCGTTATGCTCTCGAAAAGATTCAGGTATTTATCTGTTGCAGTAGACGAATTGAAAAAAGACGAAAGTTTCTTGAAGGCTAAAGTCGAAACTTTGATCGAAACTCATTGGGATTTATGGACTTACCTGCAAGAAGTAAACCTAGTTTGTGAAGCATATCTTCCAGCCGCATACTGTTTCGGAGTATATCAGACAAGTTTCATATTCTGTGCTGTGTTTTTCTTTCAACTTGACGATATTATGCGTCTTGTATTTTCTATTATTTTGATACCTTTCGTGGTGTTATTTACGATTTTAAGTTTCCAACTATCACGGTTTTCATCTTTGGTAAGTTAAACATAAAGTTATCATTTCTTATTAACTAGATTTAGAAACATTCTTGAAAAAGTAATATTGAAACTTTCATTAATTAAAATGGGACGTTCATAACTTATTTACGAACAATAAAGTAACAATTTATTCCAAATGTGTTAAGATGATAAACGACTGAAAAGATGAAATGTTTTAAAATATATATAAATGGTTTGCTGTATATTAGTTAATATGACGATTTTAGTCTCTGTAATCCAAAATTATTCTTGGTAGACAAATCTCACAGCAATCTTATTGGCAAATTAAATTTATTTTGTAAAGACTACATCAAATGCATTTCGGGCTGGTCTAATATTTTCCAGTCCCTCTTCAGTGCTAAAACAATAACAAAGAATGTAAAATGTTTAACTAAAACACAACCTAGATGTATATCTACACCAAAATTATAAATTTTGGAGAAAAACTTACAATAACCGCTGGTGGTAAGTACAATGATATTTCCATGGGTAGGGGTGGTAAACTTTGTACACATTTGTAGGAATCCTAAAATTACAATTATCTTTTTTTTGTACAAAACAATATAAGGCAAATACAAGTAATATCTTAAGCAATACTTATACTTACAAGTTTAAGAAACCTTTCCACACACGTGTACAATAAACATACTAAAACCAACCAATTATTAAAAAAATTCTTTGACAAACAATTGTATAGATAATTCCAAAGCACTACAAATTTTTAACATCCTTAGCATCAGTATACCATCAACACTTCACAACAGTAATCAAGTGATGACGTCTTAATACGTAACCATTTATTTTATTCTAGCGCCATCTATAAGATTATACCAGCTATAATTTATTTCCATCCCTTTCGACTGATTTATTAAATTATTATTATTTTGTTTTCTAATTTCTATATGTTCTTTGAATTTTCTTTTATATTATCTTTTTCAATACGTAAAATTTTTACATTGTTTCTATTAATATTACAATTATTACTATTGATGTGGTTAAACCACGGAGAATTATTATACTTGAGCCGAATGGCTGCTTCGTGTTCTTTAACTCTAGTTTCTAGTACACGCCCGGTTTCTCCTATATATACACACGGATTATGACAGTCACATTCAATTCTATAAACCACACCAGCTTTTTTTATAGGGTCTAAATTATTTTTACTATTATTATTAATATGTTTACAAATGTTTTGTGAAATACTATTGGTCAAAGATGGGGCCAAACAAATATTATGATTCTTAATACTTTTCCTGCACTTTTCAAAGATATTTTTAATGTATAGAAACTTCTTATATATTTTATCAGTTTTCAACTTAGTATTATATCTATTCTTTAAATAATATGTTTTCCATTTTTTAAGTATAAAGTTTGGGTAATCGTTCAAAAGGAATTTGGTATCTAATTCTTTTAGTTTAATATTTATGTTATAATTATCAGATATTCTAGTACATATGTTTTTTAATTCGACAATATATGCATTCTTTTTAATGTAATCAGGAATACAAGAATGGTAATTAATAGTTTTGCTTACATTACAAGATTTTTTATAAGTTATAAAATCAAATTTTCTAGGATTATTCACTATGGTAATATCTAAATAATTAATTTTCTTATTAACTTCTTCTTCAATATCAAACTGTATAACCTTGTCTATGTTGTTTATTAAATTATATATAGTTTCTTTATTAATCAGATTTCTATTATACACTATTAAATAGTCATCTACATACCTCATTATTGTCTTTATACCCCTAATTTTAATAATTTTTTTATCGATGTCAATCATTACTAATTCAGCTAATTTTGGCCCCATCTTTGACCCCATACTGATACCATTTTTTTGTCTATAAAACATACCATCAATTTCAAAATAATTATTTTTGTAAGCAAATTCTATTAAATTTATCAAATTTTTTTGGATACCAAGGTCTTTTAAACTGTTTTCTATCATACACCAGGTTATGCTAGGATACATATTTTTTATATCTAAGCTCATTAAGCAATCTGAATTCTCCTTATTTAATTTCAATAATTTATTAATAACAGTATCAGCATTTTTTATACTATACATAGAATTATCTATATCTTTTAATTGTTGTTTTATGTATTCCTCTAGATTATACAAGATGGAAAATTTAAAATCTACAATAGGTCTAAACTTTTCTTCTATTTTATGTGTTTTTAATCTAATATTAAGTTTTGGGGTTCTATTATTTTTAGGATCNTTCGACATAAACATCCGTTCAATTCGAAACTAATCCCACATTCCAACGCCAAAGTTGATAGTTAGCATGGTCCCGGGAACAACTCTGACCCATCTACATACCTTTTACCTCACAACAATCAATCACGTGACCATTCTCCCACGCCGAACTTATAAAAACCCCTTCCTTCCCCTTCTCGGGGGAGTCGTACCAGAGCAGGTGCCGGAAGAAGATCAATTTCAAATAGTGTCCTTTTTATCTAGTGAACTTCCCTAAATCCAGGATTTAAATAGTTAACCAGTGACCTTTCCTTCATCAGTGAACTTTCCTAGAAAGAGAAATTTTCCTAATTCACAGAGTAGCGTGGATAACAGATCAAGAGTTATGGAACCAATTATTGTAAGCTCTCTCTCGGTCTATCCGCGTTTTAGGGACGCGAACTAGACGTTGTATTACTTGGTTTAATAAATTGTTAATTTTCCTTATGTTATATCTGGCCTCCTCGTTTACTCGTATATCGCCAGTCGTCTTACCGACGCGCTCCTCCCTCCACCACTCGACCCGTTACAACGGGAAAAAGAACCCTTAAACCACCCATCCTGACAGTGAAAGGGTTTAACAACCTGTTGCCGGATCGGGAAACCTATCCCCCCCTTCCGGTGGTTTCACATAATTAAATGTTTTTTCTATTCGTATTTAAAGTATGAGCTATGTATAACGATCTTTACATGAAGAGTTTTTACATTTTAAGCAAAAGTGTGAAGGTTAATTCAACAAATACATTCGAACCCCTATAACGCGGTAGATACGTTCCGCTTTATAAGAATTTCGCGTTGTAAGAATCCTTAATTAAATATATGAGCCAATCACAGCCCGGCACGTGTGCAGTTTACGGATTACGGCTGTTTGAACGGTTTTCTTCCATAAAATTAATCGATTTTAGACTAATTTGACTCAACATTTCTAAATCACGTATAATTTTTTGGAAATGATCCGTATAAACTATGCTATAAACAAAAACTTGTAGGATTACTTACCGAGTGTGCATCGTTAGACGACGTCATCGCTTAAGCTTGTTTTCGTCGCGGAGCAGCGCACCAAACGGCGGGCGCATTTTCTGATAAGTTATTTTTCTGAGAAAAATTCGTTGAACTTTGGAGACATCATTAATAGAAATAATTTTTATGGCCGTTGAATAAGAAATGTTTTTTCACAAGAAATGTATAAAATTACAGTACTGTACAGGTAACCCCCGTATAACACGGCACTTCTATAGCACGGATTCACTCTAACACGGTTCGAGAATTGGTACCACCCCCGTATAACACGGTACTGTTATAGCACGGATTCACTCTGACACGGTTCGAGAATTGGGTAAAACCCTCGTNTTTCATATTTTGCACATTACCTGTAGAATTATCATTATCTTTACCTTTCTTTCTATTTTTAATTTCTTTTTTTACAGTCTCTGTCAAGTGTTCTTGTGTACAATATGAGCATTTTCATTGCTTACATTAACTATAGCATCAGAAATGGCATCCTCTTATTTGTTGATGTACTCTTAACATATTAATTAGTGCATTCAAAATATAAAAAAAAACTTTAAAATAAAAAATTTAATAGATCTATAGGTCTTACATATTTTGCAAGTTTTCGTAATTAATCAATGGTGAAATTTTTTAGACAAACAATTTTAATTGGATATTCTTGACAACTGAAGACCATGAAATTATTAAGGCTTTTCAACTAGTAAATTAATGTTGACAATATAAATATGTGAAATCCGGAATTTTTACTGAATTTTCCGATTAATATCCCGCAGTTTCCTAAACCTCCAATTTAATTTTCTTTTAAAACCTAAACGAAAATCTGACGAAAAAAAGGGAAAAATTCCAATCTCCCCTTTTGTTTGAAGTAAACATCCGTCCATTTCGAAACTAATCCCACATTCCAACTCCAAAGTTGATAGTTAGCATGGGCCCGGGAACAACTTTGGTTGTGTACCCTTAACGGGAGAGAGTGCCTCCCAAAAAAAACCCTTTCATGATACCCTCCCGTCCTCCAGTACCTTACATATACTTTTCTCCCTTCCAGAGAATCATGGCCTCCTCTGATCGGGACGCAGTCTTGACGGCCCTGGTGAGCTGCCCTGTTTACCTTGCAATAGCCAAACCTCCCGTATCGCAGTGTACCAATGGACACATAGTCTGTTCTCAATGTCTGCTGAGGGTCTCAACCTGCCCTACCTGCCGAGAGATTCTGGGACACATCTGCAGTCTAATAGCCGAACAGCTTACCTCCTCGTTGTGACTGCCCTGCCATAACGAAGCTTTTGGATTATATGAACCAGATCAAGAGGATCATGAAGACATCTGCTCTTTCAAACCATTAACGTGTCCTTTTTCCCATCTCGATTGTGGATGGGAGGGAACCCGGTCTAATTTGCAGTCTCATATCCACCAAACTCACCCTCAAGTGCCCCATCTTGAACAACCTGCAATGAACTTTTTGGGAATCCATGCTGACAATTACTTTCCCAAAAGCTGGGCAGTCATTCTAAATTGTTACCTTCAACACTTTTTAGTAATGGTAACTAAACAAGCTGAATCTCCCACGTTTCTTATTAATGTATACTGTCTATCTAATGAATCTCACTGTTCGTCTCCCTTCACTTATTTTGTAGCATTCAAGAGAGGCTCTAACATGCTACATTGGAAATCCTCCCAGACCCCCTTGTGGGGATCGCCCGATCCTCACGACTCTAGCGTTCCTTTATCCTTATCAACTGATTTTGTTTACTCCTTTTGCACCCACGACAATTTTAAATTCTTTATCAAGATAATGACGTGTTAACCAAAAAAAAAAAAAGAAATTTTTCCTTTCTCTGCTCATTGCAGAATGACTGACTTAGATGAATGGTGGGACCCCCGACTCTTCTGTTCCATCATCTGTTCCACCGCCTAATCCATCTGTGAATGCCGATTCACTTCGGGCTGCCTTACAGTTCGCCCGCCTACAACGCCAAAGGGGGAATACCCTTTTCACTATAATTCTTCCAGTCGGCCATGACTGCCCTTCGGCTTTACTCAACGATCTTCAAGAGGAAAATCGTGCCAGTGAGAGATATTTCCAAGCCCAAACCTCCACTCTACCCCATGTCTCTTGAACACCGGTGCTGGGACCATCGTCTCCTCAAGAAACCTCCCAGCCCTCACTGTCATCTCGAGGTCGCCACTGTCAACCTCCTCCTTGATCATAATCGAATTGATCCTGACTAATTATGGTCTTTCCTTTTTTGTTATATCCATATATATCCTACCCACACATTTATAATATCGAATTGCCTGATACCTAATGTATTATCTAGATTTTTTTTCTCTAATAAATATCCATATTAATAGAAATAAATTACTATTTATTTCTCCTACACACACACCGCCGGACAAACTGATTAGTTACACGGTACGAAATTTCTAATCATAATGGTTCACTGCCTTACCCAATTTTATTTTAACCCAAGAATGGGACCATTACAATTAATAAAAATATTTCCCTATTCTAGTGAAAGAAATTTTCCATACCCTGAACAATGCCGACGACCTAGACTGACCTAGAGCGACGCAGGAAATTTTTTGATGACCACAAGTCACTGGACCTTGGTCACCGAATTCAACTTTGAACATGTGGAACGATAGATCCAATTCGTCTCACAATCTTTATCCTATTTAGATGCCATGATCCAACAACGAGAACATACGACTCCACAGGACAGAGATCCTCAAACCCAATGGAATCTCCCCACTAAAGGTTTTGAACTAATTCAAACTTTCTTTCTCAACTATCACAAGCAATATAAAGAACTTACTGATCTAATTACCTTGAACCCATCTCCTAAACGAAGAAGAGGATTAATAGACATAGGAGGAAAGGCTCTCAAATTCCTCTTCGGAATGGCTACTTCAGAAGAAATTGAAGCCTTAAACATGGAGATATCGAACCTTAAACAGAGTAACGAAGGAATTCTTCATTTATTGCGCTCTCAAACAACTCTATTAAATGATACCCTAAATATAAGCAAACATAATAGACACCTAATCTATATATTATTTAAACGACAAGAATATTTTGGAGAGGTCATGAATTTGTATCAATATAACCTAGCCTTTGAGATAATTCTACGAACGGTTGAATTCTCCATCCAAGAATTACATTTCCAATTAGTATAACTATGAAGATTGATAGCAAGAGATATTTTGCTATCAATCTTCGAGAAGCAATTGATATTTTAGAACAAGGTCGATTAAGCACCTACTTTATCTCACGGGAAATTATGTTACGAACTTTAAGAGATATCCAACTCCAACTTCCGGAAGGCTACACAATGATCGAACCCATCAAACCAGATACATTGTTTAAATATTACCAATGGATCACTACCATTGCTGTAGCTTTACCTGGAAAACTACGAATTTTCGCCAAAATTCCCTTAATCACTCCTAGTGGATATTTTGATATGTACAAAATTGTCAAATTTCCAACATACATCCCTACATTAAAAACCTTTTTCCAATTTAAACCAGAATATCCTATTATTGCTCTGTCTATGGATAGACAGTCGTATATGTTGCTCCAACGATTCGAACTCACTATGTGCAAGATAGACCATTTTCCTATTTGTTCATTAAACGTTCCCATACAACGATTTCCTCAACAAAGTTGTGAGTATGCTCTATTCAATGGAATCGAAACCCAAGTCAAAGACCTCCGTACTTGACAAATCGTCGCTAAACATGCTCCTATCTTTAAGAGAATAGATGGACAAGGAACCTGGATTTATTCCACACCTAAACCTCTCACCTTAACTATTAGATGTCCTACGAGACCTCAGACATCACCTTATATATCTACAACTCACAAATTGAATTATACCGGGATAATTAATCTACCAAATGCATGTACAGGGTACCTACCAGGAATCATTCTCACCTCACACTTCCAGAGACAATCAACCTTACAACTTGAGATAGCACCACATCTAGTAGTTTCCCAAATTGAACAACTTCTAAATCAAACTGAACTACAAATACTCCAAAAACGTCTCCTAGAGCCACAACCCCAAGAAAAGGAAAAATTAAACTCCGACTACGATATCAAGTTAGCAGACCGATCCTTATCAGACGTCACCTATGACCTCAATCACCTGTTACAAATGACAACTAAATCAACACCTCCATCCTACCTCTAAACAAACGGTAATGACAGTAATTACAAGTTGTCTTGGTACTGTTGTTATGGGATGCTGCCTTTATTATATCATTTGACGTTACGTTCAGCAGAAAAAACGTCATCCACCACCTCAACCGCGCCCCACAGAAACCGATCCAGAACACATCTCCCTCAGCAAAAGAGGAAGTCAACAGCAACCCAACACCCAACCAAGCACTTCCCGAGAAATTACACCCCGAGGTGGCCCTACCCAATTAGCACACAAACTTATTGTTCAAAGCTATTAAGGCCTCGCTTAACACTCGACAACCACCATATATTTTTTAAATTTTTTCCGTTGTTCGGTATTCCGAATTTATATTTTCCCAACGAACGCAACCATTTCCATAAATATAATAAATTATTAATGCCTTCTAAACTTGCATTCTAGAATTTTACATTAAAATATTAAATTTAGCCAAATTTAGCCAAAATATAATAAAGCCAAATTTTATTTATTAAAAACATTAACTTATTATGTAAAACTCATATAAATATTAAACATTTGGTACTCTTTTATTAAAATAAATGCTTCACGAGTATTTTAAATTGGCGAATTAAAAAATGTTATATCAAAAAAAAATGTTATTTCTTAATATTTAAAGATTATTATAATGTTATTAGTTGTTTTACTTTTCAAGTTGTTCATGTAAAGATGAATTATTTGAATTATTTAGCATAAACAACTACTCCCAAATTTTTTATACATTGCACTTTAGCTAATCCAAATGAATCACTGTATAGGACTGTTCAAATTAGCAAAATTTTATATAAAGAAAAGACAGTAAAAAAGGGATAGTTATATAAATGTGAATTTAAAAGTTTTTGTACTATATTTGTCATGTGTTATATTAAAAGGTGTAGAGCATATTTCTTTATAAATTTATCATGTTTTTATAAAGTAATATTGTAAGTAGATCACAGAGTTTTTCATGTGGAGTCAGCAATTTTCTGCAAAGGGACTACCTGTTAACTCCCTTTTTGCATTTGCTAGGAATTCCTAGCAAATGCTTTTTGCCTGGCATGTAGAAGATTTATGAAGGAGTAAGGAATGTCTTTGTCTTTATGTGAAGGAAAGGGGTTTTATATTCAAATTGTGTAGTAAATGGACATATGTACTACTATACCACTGTAACTGTTAATAAATATTGAGATATTAACCTTTGGTTATATACTTACAAATATAATTTTTTTCTGTTTATTTTTGGAATATTTAGTGGAAAAACAACCAAAACTGTTTCAGATTAGTGAGAGTATACTTAGCACTGTATTCAAATGGCTAAATGCTAAATTTTTTGGGCTATTACTTGACTAAACTTTAACCAGGGCTGTGGAGTCACATAAAAATCTACCAACTCTGACTTTTCGTTACCATCCAACTCCGTTTCATATACATAACAAGTTGGTAAGTAAAAGGGAGTCTGAGTCAGCGGATTTTTTTATAACTCCGACTCCACAGCCCTGACTTAACTAATGAAATTAATAAATATGATATTAAGCCACTTTCTTATATTAATATTTAAAATTTATTTAGAGTATTTTAAATAAATTGACTCACTTGTCAGATGGGGAATTGAACTCCTGACAGGACAGTAAGCAGAAGTAAACTATCCAGGCCTGGCCTAATCATCACTTTCAGGCTCATTAATATCAATTATATAACCACAGAGGTTACACTACTGGGAGGGATTTATGATTTTTATTTTTCAATAGTGTTGACTTATATAAATGAGTTTAGTACTTATTACATTATTTTTTTAATCAAATACTTAATCAAGTAGTAGTGAATTGTGTAAAAACAATTAATTTAGTAATTATCAAAATTTCTAACTAATGTAAACATGGATATTGTAATTCAGATTTCCTAATTATTTTAAACTTTTTTTTAAAAGTCACAAAAACAAAAGTTGTAAAGAGATGTTGATTTTTTTCATGGACGAGACATACTTGTATACTGGCTATAACCTGTAACCAAGGTTTTAGGATATGTCTCCAGAATATAAACCAACAGGAAAGGAACAGTTTCAGAAATAACATTATTTGTGTAAATCTCACTGTGTTATGTACTAGGGTTAATGGTATGCCATTTTATTGGTCATTTTTGCTTATTTTCATGGAAATTTTAAAATTATTATTATTACCAATAAAGCAAGAACAACAAAATGTTATCAGAATATGCATAGTTAATTTTATCTCATATCAGTTAGACCAGTGATTCTCAAACTTTTTCAATCCACCGCCCCCTTTGTTCCATAAAGTTATACCCAACGCCCCCTAACCCATTTTCTCTTGTGTGAGAAAAGGATTGGAAATATTCTTAGGAAAATTTTTCTATGAATCTCACACTTTGTACCCTTACTGTACATTGTTCTCATCATCTGGAAACCGTTAAACGCAATGTTTCCTCTTATCAGCCCCAATTTTGCCTTTGGTCACCGTTCAATACCCTGCCTCTATCATAAATCTATTCATCGCACCAGAAGGGGGCGTTATTGCTTACTTTGAGAAACGCTGAGCTAAAATAAAAGTCAATGTGTTAGAAATATTCAAGTTGTGACCTTCAATAAAAAATAAAAAATATATAAAATGTCAACATTTTATATATATTCCGTCGAATTTTTATATATAGAATTTGTCTGCCGTCGCCCCTCTATATTTCCTTAACGCCCCCCAATTCTCTTTGAGCCTTCTACTGCCCCCCTGAAAGCCTCCAGCGCCCACAAGGGGGCGTTATCGCCCACTTTGAGAAACGCTGAGTTAGACTTTTTAAAACAAAAATGTGATGACTTTCTTGCTATTTTTGATAAGCATTTGACAATTTTTGGCTAATAATTTTTAGCCAAAGTTTTAGGGTATTAAATCATGTAATTAATCCAATCATAATCCAGAAAATGTTTATTATGTAAATAATACAACTCTAAAACCTTTACGATACAGCCAAATTTATAAAATGGAAAATATGAAAAAACAAGAAGGAAGATATATGACAGTATTGGATTTTAAAGCGCTATATCCGTCCATAAAACTAGAGCCTTGCTTTTGCCACTTAAGGGATTTCTTATTAAGCAGAATCAATAACGCAGAAAAAAAGAGGAAACAGATACTAGAGCTGACGCATCTGGCCACATATTCTTCGATATTTAACTTTAAAGGGGTCACTTATGCGCAGCAGAAAGGTGTGGCTATGGGAAGCCCAATAGCAGGTACGTTATGCGAAATGATTTTGAGAACATTAGAGAACACCATCATACCAAAGTATGAAATGCAAATCGTGATATATGCAAGGTATGTAGACGATGTTTTTATCGTATGGAAGGAAAAACCAAAATTACAGCAATTTATTAAAGACATCAACGACAACAAATTCGGCCTAGAAATTGAGCTGGAACAAGAGAACGACAAAACGGTGCATTTTCTGGATTTAACAATACAATTAGATAGAGGAGATATAATTACAAAGATTTACAGAAAACCTACATACAACCCATTATTTATACCCTGGAATTCACACGACCCAGCAGCATATAAACTCGCAGCATTTAGGGCGCTCATAGCAAGAGCTCAAACGCACTGTAGCAAAATGCAAGACAGAAATGAAGAGCTGCATTACATCAAAAATATAGCAAGGCAATTTGGGGTTAACATTAAGCCTCTAACCAACAAAACATCCAACAAAACAACAACAGAAAGCAAAGAGAGGAACGTAAGAGTTAATAGAGAAGAGTTTACTATATTAGAATACAGAGCTCAGTTAAATAATATATATAAAAGAATC
>NW_019384829.1:71621-87108 GCF_000671375.1 Centruroides sculpturatus
ACGTCGTTTGTCAAAAAAGTATATGGAAAAATAAAAATCAAGTTTAAGTCATTTTATTCGACTTTACGTCTGTCCGCCATAAATATTGAAGTTGTAATATCACTAGAAAAACGTTTAAAGCACATAAAATCATATTAAAATATATACATTTACAAGTATGTACTGTATTTACAGTACATGTATTCGTAAATTTAGAATACTTTTTTCTGTACTATATTAAAAACTAAAATTTATTTGTTTGTAAGCTTAAAATAGATTTTTATTAACCATATATTATTAAAAATGCAATAATAAATAAAATACAAAACTGGGAATGGTAATTTATGGTTTAGCCTAGTGACAAGTAGATTCGGAGACAAATAAATTCGAATTACGTCGCCTCTCCTGGAATCAATTACCGACATAAGGCGAGGTATACCTGTATATGATGTAATTGTATTATATTAATGTACATTTCATTCACTTTCTCTTTCCTGCAGTGCCCACCAATGGCCAAGTAGATAAAACCACAACACTGGTAGTCTGTCATGGGTTCATGTATGACCATCAGGCTGGCCATGGGAGTTTGCAGCTTTTCTTCATGTTAGTAGCACCTAAATAGGGGCAGTTTCTCATAAAAGACCTCCCAGGAGGCATTCCCTCCTTGGCAGATCAGCCATGTGTTACATTGCCATAATCGAATAAAACCAAACCACTGTCAGGCATAGTTTTGACCAAGCCTATATGACCAGATGATGGCAGACAGGTAACAACATATCTGGGTCAAATTACTCTCAAAAATTTGAGCTTCCAACCTGGATTTATCCTGCCACTTTGGAGAGCCTGATGTCTTGGCCATTCAACAGCAAAAAAACCTTATGGTTCCACCCAAAAATAAAACTTATTCTGATATGGATTATTCTTAATTAAAATCATCCCATAAACTTTATTTATTTGAGAGTAAATAAAGAATATTTGACTTACAATAGATATACTTAACTAGAAAATCTGACTTAAAGTTACTTTGCATCTTTATCAATTGTGAAAATATTACATAAATAATAGATGCATTATATAACAGTAATAATTTTGTAATGCTTAAGCTTTATATAACACTTAAATTATTATTACAAATTAGTAAAATGTAAACTATATCATAGAACTACGTATATAAAAGATAAAATAAATTTTATAAGTATTTCTTTACTTACAGTTTTCAGTCCATACAACAGCATTAAGCTTGCCAAAAACAATAATACATATAAGATTAATACTGCAAGACGAATACCAAGCAGTTGCTTGAGAGTGTAGTCTGAAAGAAATTATTTTTATTTTTGCAATTATATAAAACATACTTCTTAAATTCTAACTCAGCTCTTTTTTCTTATAAGCTAAACTATATTTAACTCATTTTATAGGGTTAAAGATTACTATTAATTATTTTCAATACTTCTATGCTTCATTTCTGACTGCCTCTTAGTAAAATTTTTAAGATAAGTGAATGAAGTTTATTCTGAACTGTATTCCACGATAATCAGATGAGCAAGTGATAAATGTGGCAGTCTATCATAGTGTGGGACCTGGGATCAAGTCCAGATGGGTAAAAAAACCTCCAGGAATTTTTAGGGATTGTCCATCCAGATATATCACCTATCCTTCACCACCTGGCTGCCCCATTATGGTCCTGGCCAAATCCATAATGAACTTGCTACAAAGAGGCCTTCCTAGTGCCCACTGGACAATAAGTGTTAAAAAAAAAAAACAATTGTATTTCATTTTGAATACCAAGATGATAAGTTAGAACAAAATATTGTGAAATAACAATCTGAAGATGAGCTTTGAAAACCAGGACAATAATTATAATTTTTTTAAAAATTTACAGGAAAATAATTGAATTTTATTGTAGGCAGATAACAGCCTAAAATAAGGTTTACTCTATAAAAATTGTAATTCTGAGGTGTGATATGGATGAAGGAAGAATTTTTTTGTTTTCTTCAATTCTTTTCTTGTAAATGTCTTAAAATATATCTTTGTTTTGTGACATGCAATAAATTTTATTAGTATATATAAATTTTATAGCTATGTGCTACTTAATGACATGGATATGTTTTGAGAAATATGTCATTAAGCTGGATTTAAGTTCTTGCATATAGCATCTAGCATGCAACAAAAATGCTATTTAATGCATTTTGGATGCCACATTCAAGAATTTAAATTCAGCTTTAATTAAGCAAACATGAGTGTACTTAGTCAAATCTGTATGGTATAGTCTATATAGGTTATATGTAATACAGTTGTAACACAATGATAATATTTATACATCTAAACATAGAAAGGTACAGATGGCTACAAATTTTTCAGCTCTGTTATAATCTTATGTGACTGCCATTTTATATGCACTCTAAAATAATTATATAGTATGGTATTTTAGCATCATTTTATTTCCTATGATCTATCTAAATTCATCGTAATGAATCTTACTAAAATGTATAAAAAACAATCTTATTTATGAATTAATTTCCATTATAAATTTCTGTTCTAGTAGAACTAAATTACTTAAATCTTACCTGCTTTCTCATATGAATCTTCCTTCAGTGCCATCATACAAGTATAATAACATATCTTGAATAGACAGTATAACTATAGAACATGAAAATTATATACATATTATCTATTAAATTATTTCAGAAATGTTATAAATTTTTGTTTTATATTAAATTTAAAAGCATTTAATTCATCAATATTAAATAATAATTAGCCATATAATAGACAAGTCTTGATAGAATAAAGGCCCAAAAATTTATCTTATAATATTAAATTGTCTTGTGACAAATGATGAAAAATCTGTTTTTGATTTTATTCATTTATCTTTATAGCTTTGGAAATGAATAGGGTTTTATTACACCCCTCAATATCTCAAAATTACAGATAATTTTTTATTCCTGTAATTATATAAGTAGTTAATGGAATCAAAATTTAAGATAAACATTTAAGATGAAAGGAAATTATAAAATCTTTGTGTTTTTTGCAAAATATAATTTACTAGAATTAGTTGTGAATGGATATAGAATTCAGTAAGATTGACAATTTTTACAGCTGTACAAGTAAAAATGAATTATCTGATTTCAGTTTTGTAATGAAAACAGCAATGTATGGTAATTGAAGTAATGTAAGAAGTGCCTAAGAAGAAAAATGATATGAAGTGAAAATACAAGTTCTTCCAGAAAAAAATTCTACCATTTTAAATTATTGAAATTATTTACTTATTCCAAAGCTGTCTTCTTTTAATTATTCTTTACTTTATAACTGGGTGCATAGGTAGACACTGGGCATCTTTAACATCACTCTTTATTCAGGAATATCTTACACATTGATATGCATTTCAGTAAAAATGCGAATTAGTTAGCATCTCTTTACTAAATGTCTTAAAGTAAAAGCCAACTGAAGAGAGGTGTGTGTCCAAAACGCATATCGGTATACAAGACATTCCTGAATAAATAGTGATGTTAAAGATGCCCAGTGTCTATCTATGCACCCTAGTTTTGAAGTAAGGAATATTGTAATTATGTTATGTTAATTATTATCCGAGGATGTTATAATGTACATTAAAACATTGGAAAACTGTCCAAGTTTTACGTTTGACCATTCCAATTTCTCAATGCTTGCATTCTGTGTCACACAGCACACATCTAACTAATACTCAAATTCTTCCAACAATTCCTGCAGTATATCCATTGTCACTCCTCCCACAGCAGCCACAATTCTATAGCTCCTGTGAATGCAAATTACTCATGTCATACAATGTAAGTCACTCTGACTTTGAGAACTGTAGAACACAACACCTTTATTGCAGAATTGCCATTTTTGGTTATGGCACTTTTTAGAGATGGTAAACAACAGATGTTTCAATGCAGATGGGACATGAAACTCAGACAGTTCTCTATGCAATAATAACATAGTTACAGTAATCTAATATGGCAGAATTCATTTTGGAAGACCCTGTATTGTTGAAAATTAATGAACCTGAAATAATATATCATAAAATATATAAGATTTGAAATTATTTTTATAAACTAATACTTTATTAAAAACTGATTCAGTTTTCATAATTAAAAGATTTTAAAGAAACATTATTGTTTAACTTACTGTGCTGAAGATGCCGACAAGCCAAGCAGCAACAATAACTTTGAAATATTTATAATTCTTAAGTTCAATACACATTCTAGCTTTTATTCATAACACCAGCCAAACAGAACATCCAATATAAATTATTGCACAACTCTAAAATTAGAATTGGATAATTATTATTTCCTGTAATCTTCATATCAGTGGCACATTATCCTACGGGCAAAAAGGGCAACTGTCTGGAGCCCCATGCCTATCTTTTATAAGAAAATATTTTCCCCTAAACATTCCCTGAAGAAAGTTGTCCAAAGTCAACACTATATGAGGCCTCCTAATTCAAATTTACCTGAGGGCTATAATGTGCCACTGTTCATATGAAAATGTAAATATAAACTGATTCAAAATAAATATATTTTTTCAACTTATATAACTTTCCCAATGCATCTTTATCAATTTTAGATTTAGAACATAAAATTTAATTAGTAATAAGTAATCATCAGTTTTATAAGAATATTCATATAAAGTAGTTTAATATTAAATTATTCTAATTTAAATACAATATGATTTTAGCATGTAATACTGTTAAAGATGTCACTCAGAAATATCATCATAAGTTTCTGGCAGATGTACTTAATGAAAAAAAATGTTTCAGCAATTAAAATCAAGCAAAACAAATATCAATTCTAGAAGTACTGTCAATCAGGACATTAATTTTTTTACATTAATGCCAATGGGGATGAGTTACGGTAATCTCCGACTCTTTTGGATAAGTTATATGAAAAAAATCCATTGCAAATAAATATTTAAGTAAACTGAAGAAGAAATTACAAATCACTAAGATACACATAGAGTAAAGATTATATATTTCCATTTAACTGTAATTTTTTTTTAACTCTTGCCCATGGCCACCAAGAGGATTTGCTTATTATGGGTCCAAAAAAGCCCGAAATAGAACATGTCACTAGTGAAGAACCCCACATACTCGGGAAATGTCTGAAGATGCAAATAGAATTCAAACTTGTATCTCTTGGAAAAGAGAGTATTCAATTAGATGACTGAGCGAGCAGTTAAGGTGGCATTCTCCACTATGGAGAATCCATGATCGAATCCAAAACGGAATGGATTGATCCTGGCACAAATCCAGGCCCAAAATGGGTCTCGCCAGATATATCCGGACGATCCAACTCCCGAAGAATTCCTATCACTCTGGGGAATCCATTATGTAATTGATTCTGGATTGAATCCAGGCCCACGATGGGCCTCACTGGGTGGCCAGACATATCTGGACAGTCCATTCCCACCTGATTCGATCCTGGGTTCCCCAGAGTGGTAGGAATTCTTCGGGAGTTGGACCGTCCGGATGTCTGGCCATCCAGTGAGGCCTATTGTGGGCCTGAACGAACACACGACGAGTATTTATAAAAGGCTCCGAAAGAATCCTTACTTAAAATAAGAAACAACGTTTGAATTTTTATAATTACTCAATTACTCTTTCTAAAATTTTAAAAGTATAACACAAATATTAAATAAAAATAGGAAATAAACTTAATTTTATCAATATTTCCCTACTCAATTTCGCAAAAGTTCCATTTTCTAGAATCTACCGAATCGTATTTTCAAATTTCAAATATATAAATTTCTACCAGGAGGAGTTAAATATTCAGTTGCAAGTTTATTAAGTTTTGATTATTTAAATTCTTTTACATGCTAGATTTTTACTTTTATACCTTTCAGAAATTATTTTTAAATATAGTATATAATAAATTATAAAATTTTATTTTTGCAATTTTTTTTTTTTTTCTAGTTTTTATGTTTTTATAGACTTGAACTGGCAACAATATTCAGAACTTTTCGATATGCAAAGTGTTGCCAGCTTATAACCCGATTAAGAAAATTATGAAATAAAAAAAAATTTATATTTCAGATAGTTTATTTAATTTTTTTTCGTTCTATTGTTTTCGCTCTCTTTTATTTATTTAAAAATATTCAAATTAAAAAAGAAGTTTCAGTATCTAATGTTTTAAATAACGTTAAAATATATTTAAATGCAATTTAAACTCTACTTTCGAATTTTCCTTTACGTTATCTCAGATCACGTGCAATCAACGTTGCTAGTGTCTGTCAGAAGTGCAGAAATACTGCAAAAGTTCAATTTGCATCTAATTTTGCCGAATTGTCAATCGACACACCACAACAGACCATAATCATTGCACAAACTTGCCGTTTTTCTTGATACGCCGCATGTATACGACCGCTTTTTAAGTGCCAACGTTTCGCATTAAGTAATCACATAATCGATAGTCATTAACTAACGATAACAAAAGAAGATCGATTATCTTAATTTGAGAGACGAGCTACGTACAAATTGCTAATGATTTTATAACAACATCGATTAATTTAAATTACGAAAGCCGCTAGTGGTATACATTCAAGTCACAAAAATGAAATTTTCTAAGTAAAATCGAATATCTACAGGTAACTCCATGGATGAAATTTACATACGAGGTGATTGTTACTGTTGTTATATGAAATATTTATTTCGTTTGATTCTTTGGATGAACGCTTCTTTCCCCAATAATGCCAGAGAAGATTCTAAATGGACAAAGACCAATAAATTGCTGGTTACTTTATATCTTTTCGCTAACATCACTTTCGAAACGAAAGTGATCGTTATAATACTAAAATACTTGTTAAAGATGGATAAATTGGGAGTTTATCTAGCATTTAAGAACGTCTTCCACGGCAATGCTGATACATACTTGATAATGACGTTAACGTCATTAATGATTACAAGTACAGTAGAACCTCGATTATCCGGACTAATTGGGGATGAAGGTGGTCCGGATAGTGAAAAATTCGGATAATCGAAACAAATACTTTAATTTGTCTTTTAATGATAATACAACACGTTTTATTTTCGATTACATATCGGTAATATTAAAAATAAATACTGTACTGTATTTAAATCGTGATCAAATTTTCAAGAAACAAACGTTCGTATTGAATTTAAGACTACTACTGACCAACGCTAACAGAGGGTACGTTCGTAAAGTCAAACGAGTTAAACGCGTTAGTAACGAATCGTTCGAAAAGTAGTAGCCTCGCTCAGTGCGCATGCTCTGCGGTGATGACGTTTCGAACGCAACTCTAACGAAGTTCACGAAGGAAAGAGTTAGTTTACTTCGTTAAGAAAATGGCGCCCGACGATATCGATGTTTCTAAATCTATTCGAGTGTTTAAATTGTGAATTAAAAGATGAAATGATTGAAGTAACTGTCCACCCGAAGCAATCTAAGAAAAATATTTCGGATAAGGCTGTACTAGCAACATTTGTATCTTCGATTTCAGAAATAGCCATTTAGTTCTAAACGAATCGTTCGAAAAGTCTAACGATATAAGAATAACGATGACATCATTCTCGTTTAACTCGTTCGACTTTACGAACGTGCCCAGACTACCTATTGTTTAAAAGGCCCTCTGGTGGCACAAGAAGACGGATTTTATAAAATAAAAAGCAGTTGAAATTTTTATGAATAAAAATTTGACAAACTATTTATCGTTTTATGACGAGTAAAAGTTTTTTGTCGCGTTCGCGGCTTTTAAGTAATGCATAAACCTTCGAAACGCGAGGCCCTTCGGACCGCGAGGCATAGGCGGTGGCCCAAGTTGCCCATGCCTTATGACGCCCTTGGTCATAGAAATGATGTAATTTGAAAATAAATTATTTATAATACGTATGTCAAGTTATATTTTTATTATGACGCAAAATATATTTAAGAGTTTACGGCCACTGTGCCGGTTGAGACGTTGTTGAAACAAAAAAGTTATGAATTCCACAACGTACATAAACAGTATCGTAATTCGCCAAGTGCAAGTCAGTAAATTAGTAAAATTTTTGTTTATTTTGAACAATCCGGATAATGGAGGTCCGGCTAATCGAAGTTCTACTGTATACAGTTTCTTTATTTTGCGTATTTTGCTAAAAATAATGGATCGGATCAATTGTGTCGATTATGGAAAGCAAATTTCCACAAAACTACTAAAGGTAGATACCAGAGAAACTTGGAAAATCACCTATTTTTACAAAAGGTCATCGTTCCTACAATCTTATCCGTAAGTATTGTTATGCAGTTTTTTTCTTGGAGCATTTTATTCGTTGAAAGCTTATACGGAATTTACTAAAAATTATAATACGTACGTAGCTTTGATAATTACCATAATTACGTCTGCTAGTTCAGTATTATGTGCGATGTTATGGATATCGATCGCTGCTTATGTTACTCTGACAGCACATGCCATTTCTCAAAAGTTTCAAGAAGTTTCCTATCACTTAAAAATCATTCTTAGGAATTACGAAGAAGTTAAAAATATTAAAATAATCCAAATCCGACATAGTCAAGTCATAGATATGGTTACAGCTGCAGATCTCTTTCTATCTCCGTTTATTTTCTTGATGTATCTATGTACTGTGCCAGCCACTTGCTTTGTCCTACGATATTTATTCTTTATGGAACTTTCTTATTTCGAAAAATGTGTTTTACTCGACTGGATCATTAGTTTCTTAACTGTATGCGTCATCACTACACTTACTTACGGTCAAGTCGTCGTAAATGTGAGTGTAAATTCTTTTATCGATGACGATCTATTTTTCATTCTATTAACTTAATATTTCAGGCACACGAACCGGAAAAACTTCTTCATGAAATAATGAATTTATCATTAAAAGCAAAATATAAATTATAAGTAAGTAATCTATCTATATATATAATCGAGAAGGATGCAGGGTAGGTGGAAAGTAAGTAGGCGTTGAGAAATCGCTGTAATTTATATAATTTTGAATCAAACATGATAAAAATTATTTGACATGTATATTACTAAATGGAAACAAGATACATTCCTTAAAATTCAATAAAAACTCCGGTGCCATTTACCAATGATACATTTTCCTCAAACGAATTGCGACATTATGAGGTTACTTCACCGTACGCCATCTATATCCACACCTCAATGTGCTAGCTCTTGAATAGGAGCGGTCGGCCATCCTTTTTGCCACTGCGCGTGGAGCCTCTCTCAGTCAATGCCCACACCATTGATGAGGAATTATAAAATTACTTTAATTGTTGTACTGTACATACACACAAATTTTATTACGATTGCATTATTATTACAAAAATTATAACGATTTTTAATGCCTACTTACTTTCCGTCCATTCTGTTGATTTGCAACATCTTTTCAGTTAATTCTTGTACATCGCTCTTGATTATCCGTGATAATTACAATATTTTCACGACCCACGGATAATCGGGAGTTCTGCGTATTTTATTTGTATTAAGATGCATCAGTTATTTATTGTCAGATATACCTATTTCTCGAGAGGTTGCACGGGCCAACGATTGGTTTAAGCTGTTTGGGAATTTTTGTCGTTACGAAACGCTGTCTAATGTAAGTTGATGCATCATTATTAATTAATTCATGTAAAAATGTTCAATTATCGATTCCTGTAATCCACATTCCTGTTTTTCAGCTTTGCAGTATGATCGCCACGTATCTCTTAATGTATATTCAATATAGTGTTGATAAATAAGAGTCTAAAAATTAAAATATTTTGTGAATATCGTAAAATAAAATTAGGTTGGGGAAAAAGAAATCCATTATTTTGTTGCTAGATGGCTTTAGTGATATATATCTTGTAAAGTATTGATGAAACAAGTTCAGACTTGTACTCGTTGGAAAAGTGACATTCCATACTAAAGTTTTTTTACAGTTTTTTGATTGGTCGATTCAGTTGAGTTATAGGGTGTAAAAAATGGAAGTTAACAAAGAGAAAATTAGGTGTTTTACAATTTTGCTTCGATAAAGACGAAAATGCAAGCCATGAGGCTGAAATTGTGAATGGTGTTTATGGTCTCAATACTGTCACAGCCAATTATGCGCAACTTTGATTTCGTCGATTCCGTTCTGGTAATTTCGATGTTAAAGATGCACCTCACACAGGTAAGCCCATTGTCGATAAAATCATGGAAATGATCGAAGTAGACAGGCATGTTAGCAGTCGTAGTATCGCCCAGGAGCTAAAGATTGACCACAAAACAGTTTTAAACTATTTGCATAAAGCTGGATTCAAAAAGCTCATGTTTGCGTGCCGCATGAATTGACACAAAAAACATGATGGATCGAATTTCCATTTGCAATGTCTTGACCAAACAGGATTAAATCGACCAATTTCTTAAATGGATGATGGATGACTGGGGATGAGAAATGGGTTACATACAACAATATTCTGTAAAAACGATCATGGTCAAAATGCAGTGAAGCAGCTCAAATGGTGACCAAACCAGGATTAAAGGCCAGGAAGGTTTTGCTGTGCATTTGGTGGGACTGGAAAGGAATCATCTACTATGAGCTGCTTCCATATGACCAAACACTAAATTTGGACCTCTACTGTCAACAATTGGACCATTTGAAGCTAGCGATTGACCAGAAGCGGCCAGATTTGGTCAATAGGAGAGGTGTTGTGTTTAATCAGAACGCCAGGCCACACACATCTATAGTGACTGGCCAGAAACTCAGGGAGCTTGGTTGAAAAGTTTTGATGCATCCACCTTATAATCTGGACCTGGCACCAAGCAATTACCATCTTTTTTTTTATCATTGCAAAACTTCCTTAGTGATAAGAAATTGACATCAAGAGAAGATTGTGAAAATCACTTAGTTGAGTTTTTCACCAATAGGTACCAGGGCTTCTATGAGAGAGACATGAAATTACCTTTAAAATGGCAACAAATTATAAAACAAAACGGTGCATATTTGACCCAAGTCGGACAATCCAAACCATGTTAAATAAAGTCTTGAAATAAACGTAAAAATAATGGATTTCTTTTTCTCCAACCCAATATATTCTTTTATAAATCATTTAAAGTATTTCGCCTGAAATTACGGTTGTAAACATTACTGTAAAACACAAATCTAGCAACTATAATAGTTTCGTAACTTTCCAGGCTGTTATTTTTAAGTCTCATATTAATCATAATAAAATTGTGTGGGGCACCATCTGTTACGAAATTTT
Source organism: Centruroides sculpturatus (assembly GCF_000671375.1). Classification (NCBI taxonomy): domain Eukaryota; kingdom Metazoa; phylum Arthropoda; class Arachnida; order Scorpiones; family Buthidae; genus Centruroides; species Centruroides sculpturatus. Next base: position 82,793 of record NW_019384829.1, read on the forward strand.
GTTATAAAAGTTTTTATTACAATAATATAATTTTGCGAGTAGTGATGTGTTGTATTAGCATTTACAAGTCACTATTGTCAAATTTCGTTTCTTAATCTCTAACCCATCCTGAGATATTAAAAATTAACTCTCTAATCAGTACTTTCTTTTCCCCATTTGTCTTAAGTTCTGATTGAGTCTTTCCCATCTAATTTGAGGTCTGAAGAGATCATCTTAAGTGATCTCTTCAGACCTCAAATTAGGAGTTTCAGTTAGTATTTGATACATGGTCAGACAGTGATTAAGATGCCAGTCTACTGTCCTGAGGAATCCACATACATTGAAAACCTGAAACTTTTTTGGGGATGGTCCATCCTGGATTATTTTGGACCCTGTCCTCATCACCTGGTCACCACATTGTGGGCCAGGACAAATTGATAAAAAGACCATAGTACCCACAGAGTGAAAAAACAAGTTGATACTTGACGAATATCTGTTGGGCTCTGCAAATTGCATCAGCTACCCATCTTAATTTCCTTCTCTCTATTGTTTGAATTATACTGTCACTTTTCTAGAATTTTGAATTATGAAGCAGTCTCCAATCTCTGGCAACTTCATCTTGTTTTGGACCATATATTCTTGGAACTTTATTTTCAAAACACTATGTAGTTTGTTTTCTTAGAGCCTAGCTCTCTCACCCGTACATTATTATAGGAAAGATTATTCTTATAAAGTTTAACCTAGAGATTTTTTCATAGTTTCTTGGATGATAAGAGATTTTACAACTAGTAATTATATATATTTAAATCGTGAATCCATGCATAAGTTTTTTCTTCATTCAAAGTATATTTTAGGATACTCCACACATATTTGAAGTTTGGCACTTTGTACCTTCTTCCAGATAAATTCTAGTAATGTTCTCATCTCTGTTCCAAGACCATATATTTTGTGTAAGTAATATTAATGTTTAGGCCAGTTTGGATGTTAGAATTGCATGTCTGCTTGGAGGATCCATGCATATGTGCAATTCTAAATCACATCTATTTTTAAAATAATTTAAACAAATATTTGGTTTTTTCTTTATTGAGCATTTTTATAAAATAATACACAGAATTTTAATGTAATTGGACAAAACAAGCATTTGAAATACTCTGAAAAAAACAGATTTTCAATTGATCATAAGATTTTCAATACCAATCTTTTCATTCCATCTATGAGCAAGTCTGTTATGACTAATTTATATGGCACTGAATAAATTAGGATTTATAAGTACAAATATTTAAAAGGAAAGTTATGAATTTATAAACAATGATTTCATTTAATGCAAACTTAATATTTTCATTCTTAAGTTCTAGAGTGAAAAATTTAACTGTTATTTAGATTGCCAACAGGACAAAGTGAGATATAGAAATCTTAATATTTAAATAAATAATTTTTTAGCTGTTCTAGTACAACAAGAAATTTTCTAGAACAGTTTAATAACCAATTTCCAAAAATTAAAATCAAACAAATGCCATAAATTATATAAAAACTACTCTAAAAACTGTTTTTATACGTATTTTGCATGTTATATTAAAATTTTAAGAATGTTTATATGAAAGAAACTCTTATAATTGTAAATAATAATTTTTGATTTGCTTTGATTGATATGCATATCACACTCTCTATAATTTTTTAAAACATGCATAAGAAATTTTATTTATTTATTTAATTATTTAATAAATAAAATAAAAATTAATTACATTACTTCTTCAAGATGCAAACATCACAATAAAATTTATAATTTTTTTAAACATAAATAAATTATCCATTACGTCATAATTACTCATTTTATGCGTGTAAAAAAGTCTTTCATTCTACATAAAAAAGATTTTATTAAAATTCATTATTTTACATGATGCTTTCCTCCATTATTCTAGTGCAGAGATTCTCTTTCATGCTGAAATATGTCTATATGAGTAAATATTATGACTTCTATATCGATAATATCCATGTAATTAAGTATACAGTCATTATTTCCAATAATGACAATTTTTGGCAATCTAAATAATCTCAAATAGTCATTACATTTTGTAATGATTATTTTTGTAATGATTTTGTAACTTTTTCAATAATTTACAAGATTATTATATTTCAAAAGGCACAAAATATAAAAGTATGATACTGGTTTATGAAAACCTTGTATTCTGGCAATTTTTTAACCTCAGTAGCTTCTAAAGATTGAAATTTAGGGTTTTAATTTGATTGCAATTTCATATTTCCTAATTGTGTTTAATGTCTCGGCTAAATTTCCAATGGTTGCTTCATTAGGATATTTTTCTTTCCAAGCATTGAGCATTTGATAAATTGCTTCATCTTGATTTCTTGGATTATCATCTTCAAAGGTTTTTAGCTTTCCTTCTGAAAATACTTTTCCTTCTGTAAAAAAAATAACTTTATGATTACGTGTTTAATATTTATATACAGGATATAAAATTTTTAAGAAAGTCATATTAAAGAATGAATTAATGAATATACATTTCAGTAATTAAGTGCAAACATTTGATGACATGTACAGTACATGTGAAAAAAGATCTCTAATGTGGCATGTAAAATTTAATGGAGCATATGATTGCCTTTTATAGTAATACACACCTCACAGCAGTTTCCTGTATTGTTTACAGAGCAAATTGATCAAAATAACTGAAATATTTTGTCGTTCTTGTTGTATAGCCAATTGGAGTTCCTAGAGATTCTGAGGGTGAAGAGATGAAACATCTCCCTAGAGCAAGGGGGCAAATCTACAGCATGTCTGAAGAAATCATGTGGCACTCAATTTCAGTTTATCATCTCTTTTTTCAATTATCTTTTTGGTTTATCATCTGATCATCCTTTTTACATCAGCTTCTTTATATTTATTCTAATTAAAGCATATTTGTTTCATTTCCTTAAATATCATTATAAAATCTTAAAACTTTGGCATATATACAAATATTTTAAAACATGACTGTGCTCACTATATGGCATGCAGACTCAAAACGGTTCATCATCCCTTCCCTAGAGCATCCCAAATGAGCACTACAAGATTGAGATTGGGGAAAATTTGCTGGGACTATATACAGGTTATGGTATTCAACTCAAAATACTGATCCACAATCCATTCTATCAGAATAAGAATAAACTGAATCTCTATCACACCCACATAAGGTCCGACAAATTGATCTAAGATTTCATCCCTATACCTCTGTCCTATCAGGTTGTATGGCTGCCCAAACCATAACACCTCCACAAATATCGCTTTTCAGGATGTTTGAGGGATGATAGTAATACCTGCTCCTCTGCAGATCAGAGTATTTAGAATAATTCTGAAAAGCAAACCCGAACTCATCCTTAAAGAGAGAAGACACTTTGTTCCTTGTCCATGAAACTTGCACCAGTTTAGATGTTCCTGCTCATTGCATAGTGAGAGAGTGAAAGGTGCATAGACCATTTTCTCCTAACATAACCACCCTCATGAAGCATTCAACTAATGCCAGATGTCAACACCATATTCCCCAAAGTATTTTTGTGGTCAAATTGCATCCAAGGCAGTTTTATCTGTTGCTATCTTAATCAAACAGCTCAGATACATCTGTCTTTAGTTGTTGAATTTTGGACAATTAGTGGTGGTCTTCCAGATACTGACCCAATCTGTAGAAATGATTCTTTACTCTGAATGACAGACAGGCTAATGTGCAACCATCTAGCAATTGCTACATGCAACTTACTTGCTTCAATTCTTTCATTTTAAAGTATCTAGAAGTTGAGATGATCTGTGATTAGATTCAGATTGCCTGGACATGAATTTAAAAGTTGACAGTGAAAAGCTTTCATAAGTATGGAATTTCAAATGTACTCAATAGCTCAGAAGATGGCATACTTTCAGATAACGATTCAGGCATGAGTTCTGACAGTGATGAAAAATATGATTAATCATTTGTGTGAGTACTCCGAATGCTGTGACTTCTCTACCATACCATTGCAGGCAATTTATTGTATTATTATCATAAAGTAATGAAATTTGTTTAATATGTAACCAATTAAATTGATAAAGATTTTTCTCTTATTTCATTTCTTTTTTGTTTTTTGTTCTCCTTACAAGTATTTTAAAAAATGAAGTGCATATGTTACTGTGAAAGACCGAAATTAGAGAATGTCGATATTTTCCAGTAAATGTCGACACATACAAAATACATCGGTGAAAGGCCGAATATTTGGTTATATTATTATAACTTCGAACAATCGCCGGTGTATGTCGACAAGCACAGATAAGCTTTGGTGGAGGTCGAAACGACACCCGAGAAGCTGATGTCAACAGA
>NW_019384829.1:88345-100917 GCF_000671375.1 Centruroides sculpturatus
ATTGGATATTAGTGGTGTATATGAACGCGAATGAATCGTACAAGCAAAACAACAGGTTTCGCAGGAATTCCTCGGACGAAAAAGTTACTAGTTCACCCGGCGAGCCGATTCCCGGACTGTCCGGACGATAGCACTATCGTAGGCGCGATGCAAGTATAGATTAGGATGGTTCAAATTTTTACAAGACATTATTATTATTTATTGTGCAATTTTGCCGCCCCCTAAAAAGTGCCGCCCGGGGTGGGCCGCCCCTGCCGCCCCCACTACGGTACGCCACTGCATTCACCATCAGTGCATGCTGATTGTCGACATTTGCCGGTGTAAGTGAGAAATAATGATATTTAGCAAATATTTCGTACATACACGAAATGACTGTGTGAATGCTGACATTCACCGGAGAATCTCGACATTTGTCAGATATCGGTCATTCACAGTAACACATACATTATTCATGCACCCCATTTTTTGTTGACTTTTTCATTTATGAAAATTGTTTGAAAAGTTTGGCAAAAAAAACAAGTTAAACACCTTTTTCCAGAAAAAAAAAAATCAGTTTTATTTCTCAATATAGTCTGCATTGAGGGTTACACACTTGGTCCATAAAGTTTCCAATTTTTTCATCCTACCAGAAATAAAAGTTTTGTGAAACTCTGCAAAATGACACACTCCATTTAATAAAAATTTCTTTCTACTAAGCAAATTTTTAAGTTTGGGAACAGGAAGAAATTGAACAGAGGCAAATCTAGGGTATAGGATGAATGAGAAAATAATTTTAAGCTGAATTTGTGGAACTGTACATTGTCCTGGTGAAAGAGCACTCTTTTTGTACACTAATCTTGGCTGATTTTTTTTGAATTCATCTTTCAAAACAATGCAACTATGCCATTAATAGGTTACTGTTATTGCTTTCCCTTTTTCCAAGAAGTTGATCAAAATTATTCCTTGGTAAACCCAAAAAATAGTTGTGATCACCTTTCAAATCAAGGCTGCCCAAACCCAGGCCCGCCAACACATTTGAATTTGCCCACCCACAGTAGTGGTCGGCTGTCACCATGCACAATGTCGTGCTACCAATAATGCCAATGCCACGTGATTGGTCGATTGCAAAATGAACTATGACTTAAGTATTAACAACGGTGAGCCACACCACTGTTAATATCTAACCTATGCATTTATTACACTTGTTCTATTAGTTTTGAGTCGACTTTTGTATATTAAAATTAAATTGTTGTCACCAAATATTGAAAAATTATTAGTTAATAAGCCCCTTCATAGGTCTCATTGATGTATTTTTTATTAGGTATTATTATTAAAAAATGTGCAACTTAAAGCTTTGTTTGATTCAAATATATATCCATTTATAGAAGAATCATGAGTGTAAGCAAGTATGATTCACTAGGTGGCCCACTGACTGACATGTAATTGAAATTATAGCCAGCCTCCAAAATGAATTGGACAGCCCTGTTTTAAATCAACAAAATAATCTTTGTCTTCTTTGGCATATTTTCACCAGTCATTGTTTACTGTCTTTACTCGGGTGTTACTTGGTGGATCCAAATTTCTTCAAATGGTCACAATTCAGCACAATGTCCTGCAATCACCAAACACTGAAGTGAAATGTCCTTTCAAATGCATTTTTTGGTTGACAGGCAGCAATTGTGGCACCCATCATGCACACAGCTTTTTCATGCAAGATACTTTTTACTTATTCAGTTGAGATACCTACAGTCTCATCAATCTCAATGCACTTACATAATCACTCAGTGGTCTTCCATTACAATACCATGGATTTTTTTCAATGATATTCTTCATGGAAACCTCAACTGGATAATCAGAGTGCACTTCATCTTCAGTGCATGTACAGCCATCTTTAAACCGATTTATCCAGAAATAAATAGTATTCAATGCTAGTGTAGAATCTCCATAAACGTCATCCAACTAAGCATTTATATGTGTTGCTGTTCACTTCAAATAAAAATGTTTTATTACTTTATTAACTCATTTTTTTCCATTTTTTTTGGAGCAAATGTGAAAGTAGTTGATTCAATAGTTGTCAAATGCTAATTATGCATCACATGTGGCTAAAACTTTGCAAGAGGTCATTTGAAGAAAGAAACTTGCCAACTGTGCTGCACTTAATGAACTGTAATACCATCTCAAAGAAATTTACCAAACTTCTCAAACAACACTTACATATGTACAGTACACAATATACATAACAAACCGCATTTATTGCAACCATAGATATGGTTATGATTTATGTAATATCAATTAGCATGTCCCAAAAAACCTGAAACATAGTCGTAATTATTGCTTATTGTTATCAGTTTGATATAATTACCATTAACTTCTGGTAATTAGACATTTTTAAGATGTGTTTTAAACTTTAACATGTGGCATTATAATACACAATCATTATTGGATATTAGTCAACCAGTTATTTAAAATGCTAAATAATTTAATTATTTCCTCCATAAAAAATAGCACAAAAAGTATCTACTTTATTGGTATCTATACCTTGATTTTAGTCTAGCATTGCAATAGGAACCAATATCAACTGAACAAGATGTAATACTGTACATTAATAATACAATAACAACATCCTAGAACTATGCCTTGACTTTGGCCCAGAATAGAATTCGCTACAATTCTTAAATATGTTACTTACTTGGAGGAAGATATCTTGCTAGTTTCTTCCAGTCACTAGCTATATGTTCAGCAACAAAATGCATGGCTTCAGGATCTATTTCACGAACTGAATCTGAAATTCATTTTATACACACATATACACTATTATACATAATTTTCTTTACATATATGTTTATTATTTTTATAATATATACCTTTTATTTCATCTGGTAATTTTCTCTTCGTACTTTCAGTAAACTGAGGAGCAAATTCTGAAGGAGGATTTTTATTTTTCTTAATATTAATGTTTGATACTGCTGTGCGAACTTGTGTAAAGTTGTAACTGTTACCAATATGAATATTTCTACCTTTATGTATTAGTATGTTCTGTCCTAAATGATAAGAAGTTAATTTAATAGAGAAAGAAAATATTATTAAAAATTTATTTGTAATATTTTTACATTCATACTAAAATTTTCAATTAATTTTAGTAATTAAAGCAACAGTTTCTGCCATAGTAATAATCAAAATGATATGATTTGAACATCACAGCATGTCTGTTTTTGTTTTATAAAGGTCAATGCCATGCTAAGAATTAGCTGATCTTGTTATAATCTTACAGTAAAGCTGCTGTATTCCTTACTATTTCATATAATTTTTCTGTGGAAATAAAACAGCAAAATTAGTTTAGCACACTGAAACTGTCACATTATTATTATTGGATTATATACATGCCAATTCTTCCTTTTATTCGTAAGCCTTTGATTTACACTGATTTTTCTTTTGATTTTACATTTTATTAAAAAACATCTGGCCAGACTACTCTGATTGCTAGTACACTACCATAATTAAGTAACCAAATGGTGGTTAACACACTTGCCATCAGTTGACACAATTTTGCATCATGTGATCTTCACATGATGCAGACTTACATCAATGGGTTGCGAACATAAGCTGAATTTGAATATAAACTGCTACTTGCATTTCAGTAAAAGTTTTAGTGAAAAACTAATAGTTTTAATAGTACTTTTGTTCAATTTTAGGTTTTTAAAAATATTAAATTATTGGTAAATATTAATTATCTATCATCATTGGATTCTACTATTACATAGCTGAGATGCCGTTTCATGCAATTGATCATTTAGTTCTTTAAATATGTTGTTCTTTTTCATTATTGTGTTGTAATTTTAGTCCTAATATAAGATCTAATTCTCATTGATGTTATTTAATTTTTTGTAAATACAGATGTAATTATCAAAAGAAGCCATTCAAGACAATTTTTAATTGAAAATATATTAAATCTGACACTTCTGGAAAATGTTTCTTCAAGAAAGAAAGTAACTGCCCCCCCAAAGATGGCTCAACCAATTTTCCTTTTTAAAGACAAGTATTAGTCAAATAATTGGCTATCTACCAGTAAATTTATAATTTTATTTATAAGACTGTCAATTAATTTGATAATTGATTTTGTTCTAACTAATAGCTTTTGCTAGAATTGTAAGTTCATGACATTCAAATCTAATTATATAAATCAGAATAAATAAATTTAATTATTTTTTAAATAAAAATTACACATAACAAAGTTTAAACAGAATATGAAATGCTTTCAAGTAAACTAGATAAAAGTTTTTTTTTGCTAAATTACTTTTAGACTTACAACTATATTATTCAGGATTCATATGGATCATAAAAATTTCCTAGAAATTCACAAAATTTTATTTTCCTTTCAAGAACAAAGTTACAAAAATCAAAATTTTTATGGAAATTTTTGAAAAATCTGATTTTAGTTCACTTTTTAAATACAATGTTGAAATATTGAGCATTGATAACTAATTATGTTTACCATTTTCTCCATGCTAAATTTAATTCCATAAACTGAATAATTGTTACAAATAAAGTAAAATTATCTTCATGCTTGAATCAGATCATTGAAGTAGATTTTTTTAATCAGAAAAATTATTATTTTTTTGTGACAAAAAGCAAGTTCTTTTTAATATTGCAGTTCAAGTATTTAAAATGTCAATAAAAATTCAGTACTATTTGAATTTTCTGCACTAAAATTAAATTTTGGGATTCCAAAATGGGACTTGTGCTGTTCTGAAACTATCTGCAGCACTTGCATCTCTTGAAACAAGATCTGTTTTTTCCAAAATTGAGAAGAAACAGATCTTATCTTATTTCCTCCAAACAGCATTAAACTGTTTTAATTAGTTTACATATCACTCACAACTTTCTGAAAATATATGCAAAGTGGCCAAAATTAAACTTCCCCTGTTCAAAGGCATTTGCAACTAAATCTAACAACCAGAACATTTCCAAATTTGGTAGGTAGACTAATTGGAACATGGGAAGCAGGATTCTAAAAAAATATTTCAGTACAAAAACTTTCAAACTGGGAATTCTGGCACCACTGTAGCCAAAATAGCTAATGCTTTGCACAATATTACAGTTATCACCTGTGTTAGTGGCAGTGGCAGGAAGACACATTCTTATAGATGACTGTCAACATGCACCTAACATTCCTTCAGATGCATTATGTTTAGCTACTGAGAACAGTGAGCACAGAATACAGTGTCTGTTCATCAAGAATGGTGACTTCATTGAACCAAATTCTATTCCATGTGAATAAATACAATGTCCCCAAATTAGATAGGAGGTTTCCAACAATACTAAGCTCCATGAATGTTCAGAATGACCATTCAACTGCTGATATTAACCGTTTTCTAGCTGTAATAATATTTTTAGTAAAATGCAATAAAAGTTTCAATTCATTATAATTATTGTTATTTATGTTTCTGTCCATTTTAATGATGTTTTTAAATTACAGCACCACACTTCTCCATTGATGAATTTTGGCTCTAAAATACTTTTTTTGCAAAATCCTGCATTGCATGTTCTGATTAATCTACTTATCAAATTTGAGAACAATCTAGCTATAAGATTGAACTGCAGACACTGCTGAACAGTGGAAATTTAAATATTGCCATCTTGTATTTTAAGATACAATGTTTAAGCAAAAATAAGAACTGTTACATTCAAGGCTTTATCAGTTGAATAGATGTAAAGGAGAAAGTATTTTTAATAGATTTTATTTTAATATAGTATTGATTCAGCAATTTTAATTAAAAAAGTTTCTCTATTATGTAGTGTATTTTTACTACAAACAATCCTATTGGCTAATTTTTCAACTTCTAAAATTCTTTGATTTTAAAAACCAACTTTTTTGCTTCTATAATTAAAAAAAACAACAGGTATTTTGAAAATATATAACTACATAAGTCAATTCTTCAAGTAAAGGCTATTTTAATATAACTTTTTCCTTCTCTTTCTCACAGTAATGTTATGAATTTTTCTTTAATAAACATGTACTGTACATCTTTATACTGTATATTTTACATACTGTTATATATAGTAGTCCTAAATAATAAGAAGGTAATTTAATAGAGAAAGAAAATATTATTAAAAATTTATTTGTAATATTTCTACATTCATATTAAAATTTTCAATTAATTTTAGTAATTAAAGCAACAGTTTCTGCCATGGTCATAATCAAAATGATATGATTTGAACATCACAGCATGTCTGTTTTTGTTTTATAAAGGTCAATGCCATGCTAAGAATTAGCTGATCTTGTTATAATCTTACAGTAAAGCTGCTGTATTCCTTACTATTTCATATAATTTTTCTGTGGAAATAAAACAGCAAAATTAATTTAGCACACTGGAACTGTCACATTATTATTATTGGATTATATACATGCCAATTCTTCCTTTTATTCGTAAGCCTTTGATTTACACTGATTTTTCTTTTGATTTTACATTTTATTAAAAAACATGTGGCCAGACTACTCTGATTGCTAGTACACTACCATAATTAAGTAACCAAATGGTGGTTAACACACTTGCCATCAATTGACACAATTTTGCATCATGTGATCTTCACATGATGCAGACTTACATCAATGGGTTGCGAACATAAGCTGAATTTGAATATAAACTGCTACTTGCATTTCAGTAAAAGTTTTAGTGAAAAACTAATAGTTTTAATAGTACTTTTGTTCAATTTTAGGTTTTTAAAAATATTAAATTATTGGTAAATATTAATTATCTATCATCATTGGATTCTACTATTACATAGCTGAGATGCCGTTTCATGCAATTGATCATTTAGTTCTTTAAATATGTTGTTATTTTTCATTATTGTGTTGTAATTTTAGTCCTAATATAAGATCTAATTCTCATTGATGTTATTTAATTTTTTGTAAATACAGATGTAATTATCAAAAGAAGCCATTCAAGACAATTTTTAATTGAAAATATATTAAATCTGACACTTCTGGAAAATGTTTCTTCAAGAAAGAAAGTAACTGCCCCCCCAAAGATGGCTCAACCAATTTTCCTTTTTAAAGACAAGTATTAGTCAAATAATTGGCTATCTACCAGTAAATTTATAATTTTATTTATAAGACTGTCAATTAATTTGATAATTGATTTTGTTCTAACTAATAGCTTTTGCTAGAATTGTAAGTTCATGACATTCAAATCTAATTATATAAATCAGAATAAATAAATTTAATTATTTTTTAAATAAAAATTACACATAACAAAGTTTAAACAGAATATGAAATGCTTTCAAGTAAACTAGATAAAAGTTTTTTTTTGCTAAATTACTTTTAGACTTACAACTATATTATTCAGGATTCATATGGATCATAAAAATTTCCTAGAAATTCACAAAATTTTATTTTCCTTTCAAGAACAAAGTTACAAAAATCAAAATTTTTATGGAAATTTTTGAAAAATCTGATTTTAGTTCACTTTTTAAATACAATGTTGAAGTATTGAGCATTGATAACTAATTATGTTTACCATTTTCTCCATGCTAAATTTAATTCCATAAACTGAATAATTGTTACAAATAAAGTAAAATTATCTTCATGCTTGAATCAGATCATTGAAGTAGATTTTTTTAATCAGAAAAATTATTATTTTTTTGTGACAAAAAGCAAGTTCTTTTTAATATTGCAGTTCAAGTATTTAAAATGTCAATAAAAATTCAGTACTATTTGAATTTTCTGCACTAAAATTAAATTTTGGGATTCCAAAATGGGACTTGTGCTGTTCTGAAACTATCTGCAGCACTTGCATCTCTTGAAACAAGATCTGTTTTTTCCAAAATTGAGAAGAAACAGATCTTATCTTATTTCCTCCAAACAGCATTAAACTGTTTTAATTAGTTTACATATCACTCACAACTTTCTGAAAATATATGCAAAGTGGCCAAAATTAAACTTCCCCTGTTCAAAGGCATTTGCAACTAAATCTAACAACCAGAACATTTCCAAATTTGGTAGGTAGACTAATTGGAACATGGGAAGCAGGATTCTAAAAAAATATTTCAGTACAAAAACTTTCAAACTGGGAATTCTGGCACCACTGTAGCCAAAATAGCTAATGCTTTGCACAATATTACAGTTATCACCTGTGTTAGTGGCAGTGGCAGGAAGACACATTCTTATAGATGACTGTCAACATGCACCTAACATTCCTTCAGATGCATTATGTTTAGCTACTGAGAACAGTGAGCACAGAATACAGTGTCTGTTCATCAAGAATGGTGACTTCATTGAACCAAATTCTATTCCATGTGAATAAATACAATGTCCCCAAATTAGATAGGAGGTTTCCAACAATACTAAGCTCCATGAATGTTCAGAATGACCATTCAACTGCTGATATTAACCGTTTTCTAGCTGTAATAATATTTTTAGTAAAATGCAATAAAAGTTTCAATTCATTATAATTATTGTTATTTATGTTTCTGTCCATTTTAATGATGTTTTTAAATTACAGCACCACACTTCTCCATTGATGAATTTTGGCTCTAAAATACTTTTTTTGCAAAATCCTGCATTGCATGTTCTGATTAATCTACTTATCAAATTTGAGAACAATCTAGCTATAAGATTGAACTGCAGACACTGCTGAACAGTGGAAATTTAAATATTGCCATCTTGTATTTTAAGATACAATGTTTAAGCAAAAATAAGAACTGTTACATTCAAGGCTTTATCAGTTGAATAGATGTAAAGGAGAAAGTATTTTTAATAGATTTTATTTTAATATAGTATTGATTCAGCAATTTTAATTAAAAAAGTTTCTCTATTATGTAGTGTATTTTTACTACAAACAATCCTATTGGCTAATTTTTCAACTTCTAAAATTCTTTGATTTTAAAAACCAACTTTTTTGCTTCTATAATTAAAAAAAACAACAGGTATTTTGAAAATATATAACTACATAAGTCAATTCTTCAAGTAAAGGCTATTTTAATATAACTTTTTCCTTCTCTTTCTCACAGTAATGTTATGAATTTTTCTTTAATAAACATGTACTGTACATCTTTATACTGTATATTTTACATACTGTTATATATAGTAACAAAACTGATATCTGTTTTTCTGACTCAATAGATACTATTATGTATACGATTCTCTTGTAAAGTNACGTCATAATTACTCATTTTATGCGTGTAAAAAAGTCTTTCATTCTACATAAAAAAGATTTTATTAAAATTCATTATTTTACATGATGCTTTCCTCCATTATTCTAGTGCAGAGATTCTCTTTCATGCTGAAATATGTCTATATGAGTAAATATTATGACTTCTATATCGATAATATCCATGTAATTAAGTATACAGTCATTATTTCCAATAATGACAATTTTTGGCAATCTAAATAATCTCAAATAGTCATTACATTTTGTAATGATTATTTTTGTAATGATTTTGTAACTTTTTCAATAATTTACAAGATTATTATATTTCAAAAGGCACAAAATATAAAAGTATGATACTGGTTTATGAAAACCTTGTATTCTGGCAATTTTTTAACCTCAGTAACTTCTAAAGATTGAAATTTAGGGTTTTAATTTGATTGCAATTTCATATTTTCTAATTGTGTTTAATGTCTCGGCTAAATTTCCAATGGTTGCTTCATTAGGATATTTTTCTTTCCAAGCATTGAGCATTTGATAAATTGCTTCATCTTGATTTCTTGGATTATCATCTTCAAAGGTTTTTAGCTTTCCTTCTGAAAATACTTTTCCTTCTGTAAAAAAAATGACTTTATGATTAAGTGTTTAATATTTATATACAGGATATAAAATTTTTAAGAAAGTCATATTAAAGAATGAATTAATGAATATACATTTCAGTAATTAAGTGCAAACATTTGATGACATGTACAGTACATGTGAAAAAAGATCTCTAATGTGGCATGTAAAATTTAATGAAACATATGATTGCCTTTTATAGCAATACACACCTCACAGCATTTTCTGTATTGTTTACAGGGCAAATTGATCAAATAACTGAAATATTTTGCCATTCTTGTTGTATAGCCAGTTGGAGTTCCTAGAGATTCTGAGGGTGAAGAGATGAAACATCTCCCTAGAGCAAGGGTGGAAAATCTACAGCATGTCTGGAGAAATCATGTGGCACTCAATTTCAGTTTATTGTCTCTTTTTTCAATTATCTTTTTGGTTTTCATCTGATCATCCTTTTTACATCAGCTTCTTTATATTTATTCTAATTAAAGCATATTTGTTTCATTTCCTTAAATATCATTATAAAATCTTAAAACTTTGGCATATATATATATAAATATTTTAAAACATGATTGTGCTCACTATATGGCATGCAGACTCAAAACGGTTCATCATCCCTTCCCTAGAGCATCCCAAATGAGCACTACAAGATTGAGATTGGCTGGGACTACATACAGGTTATGATATTCAACTCAAAATACTGATCCACAATCCATTCTATCAGAATAAGAATAAACTGAATCTCTATCACACCCACATAAGGTCCGACAAATTGATCCAAGATTTCATCCCTATACCTCTGTCCTATCAGGTTGTATGGCTGCCCAAACTAGCACCTCCACAAGTATTGCTTTTCAGGATGTTTGAGGGATGATAGTAATACCTGCTCCTCTGCAGATCAGAGAGTATTTAGAATAATTCTGAAAAGCAAACCCGAACTCATCCTTAATTAATTAAAGAGAGAAGACACTTTGTTCCTTGTCCATGAAACTTGCACCAGTTTAGATATTCCTGCTCATTGCATAGTGAGAGAGTGAAAGGTGCATAGACCATTTTCTCCTAACATAACCACCTCATGAAGCATTCAACTAATGCCAGATGTCAACACCATATTCCCCAAAGTATTTTTGTGGTCAAATTGCATCCAAGGCAGTTTTATCTGTTGCTATCTTAACCAAACAGCTCAGATACATCTGTCTTTAGTTGTTGAATTTTGGACAATTAGTGGTGGTCTTCCAGATACTGACCCAATTTGTAGAAATGATTCTTTACTCTGAATGACAGACAGGCTAATGTGCAACCATCTAGCAATTGCTACATGCAACTTACTTGCTTCAATTCTTTCATTTTAAAGTATCTAGAAGTTGAGATGATCTGTGAGTAGATTCAGATTGCCTGGACATGAATTTAAAAGTTGACAGTGAAAAGCTTTCATAAGTATGGAATTTCAAATGTACTCAATAGCTCAGAAGATGGCATACTTTCAGATAATGATTCAGGCATGAGTTCTGACAGTGATGAAAAATATGATTAATCATTTGTGTGAGTACTTCCAATGCTGTGACTTCTCTACCATACCATTGCAGGCAATTTATTGTATTACTACCATAAAGTAATGAAATTTGTTTAATATGTAATCAATTAAATTGATAAAGATTTTTCTTTTATTTCATTTCTTTTTTGTTTTTTTTCCTCCTTACAAGTATTTTAAAAAATGAAGTGCATATGTTACTGTGAAAGACCGAAATTAGAGAATGTCGATATTCTCCGGTGAATGTCGACACATACAAAATAGGTCGGTTAAAGACCGAACATTTGGTTATATTACTATACATTCGAACAATCACCGGTGTATGTCGACAAACACAGATAAGCTGATGTGGACAGAGAGGCGACAGTCTGTCAATACAAGTCCCTGATCTCGACCGTGGCTGTACAAATCCCCAAAACGTGTTGGCGGTTGTTGTTGGAATAGAAGACTCTGACTTTTATAAATTAGCAAACAAAAATGGTACCCTCAAGCAGCTTTATACCCATAATCAGTCAGTGGCCGGATGGCTGAGCGGTCAAGATGGCAGCCAACCACTCTGGGGGACCCGGGTTCGAATCCGAACGGGTCGAAAAATCCCCAGGAATTATTCGGAGGAGGTCTGTTCGGATATGTCGGGCCCCGTCCCTCACCACCTGGCAGCCCCATTGTGGGCCTGGCCGAACCCATAATGGGATTGCAAAAAGAGGCCCTCCTAGTGCCCACAAGGCGGAAAGAGTTAAAAAAAAAACCCATAATCAGTTTGTAATTTGTAAAGAAAAGTTACTTTCTATAGATGAGATTTCTTCTCAAGAAATATCACTGAGAGAAGCAGCTGCAGCTAACTCGAAAACTGGAGGGCAAGGCTATACACGCTGTCATTGCAAAAAGAAGTGTTCTACGAATAAATGTAGTTGTAAAAGCAAGGGACTCTTGTGCAATTCAAAGTGCCATAACAGTTTAAGTTGTTGCAATAAATAAGATTCTATAACATTAAAATAAGATTGCATAACATTAATCATATAATTTATGTGTAAACTTATTATTGTATTATTTTCTTTAATGATTTAGAATGTACTGTTCATTTTAAGTTCAACAGTTTATTTACATGTGCTTTTACTTAAGCTTTCTCCTATTTTGACATATTAAAAAGTTGCATTTTTGTCTTAACATAATAAAAATATTTTTATTCAACATTCACCATCAGTGCATGCTGAATGTCGACATTTGCCGGTGTAAGTGAGAAATAATGATATTTAGCAAATATTTCGTACATACACGAAACGACTGTGTGAATGCTGACATTC
>NW_019384829.1:101567-138725 GCF_000671375.1 Centruroides sculpturatus
ATTGGATATTAGTGGTGTATATGAACGCGAATGAATCGTACAAGCAAAACAACAGGTTTCGCAGGAATTCCTCGGACGAAAAAGTTACTAGTTCACCCGGCGAGCCGATTCCCGGACTGTCCGGACGATAGCACTATCGTAGGCGCGATGCAAGTATAGATTAGGATGGTTCAAATTTTTACAAGACATTATTATTATTTATTGTGCAATTTTGCCGCCCCCTAAAAAGTGCCGCCCGGGGTGGGCCGCCCCTGCCGCCCCCACTACGGTACGCCACTGCATTCACCATCAGTGCATGCTGATTGTCGACATTTGCCGGTGTAAGTGAGAAATAATGATATTTAGCAAATATTTCGTACATACACGAAATGACTGTGTGAATGCTGACATTCACCGGAGAATCTCGACATTTGTCAGATATCGGTCATTCACAGTAACACATACATTATTCATGCACCCCATTTTTTGTTGACTTTTTCATTTATGAAAATTGTTTGAAAAGTTTGGCAAAAAAAACAAGTTAAACACCTTTTTCCAGAAAAAAAAAAATCAGTTTTATTTCTCAATATAGTCTGCATTGAGGGTTACACACTTGGTCCATAAAGTTTCCAATTTTTTCATCCTACCAGAAATAAAAGTTTTGTGAAACTCTGCAAAATGACACACTCCATTTAATAAAAATTTCTTTCTACTAAGCAAATTTTTAAGTTTGGGAACAGGAAGAAATTGAACAGAGGCAAATCTAGGGTATAGGATGAATGAGAAAATAATTTTAAGCTGAATTTGTGGAACTGTACATTGTCCTGGTGAAAGAGCACTCTTTTTGTACACTAATCTTGGCTGATTTTTTTTGAATTCATCTTTCAAAACAATGCAACTATGCCATTAATAGGTTACTGTTATTGCTTTCCCTTTTTCCAAGAAGTTGATCAAAATTATTCCTTGGTAAACCCAAAAAATAGTTGTGATCACCTTTCAAATCAAGGCTGCCCAAACCCAGGCCCGCCAACACATTTGAATTTGCCCACCCACAGTAGTGGTCGGCTGTCACCATGCACAATGTCGTGCTACCAATAATGCCAATGCCACGTGATTGGTCGATTGCAAAATGAACTATGACTTAAGTATTAACAACGGTGAGCCACACCACTGTTAATATCTAACCTATGCATTTATTACACTTGTTCTATTAGTTTTGAGTCGACTTTTGTATATTAAAATTAAATTGTTGTCACCAAATATTGAAAAATTATTAGTTAATAAGCCCCTTCATAGGTCTCATTGATGTATTTTTTATTAGGTATTATTATTAAAAAATGTGCAACTTAAAGCTTTGTTTGATTCAAATATATATCCATTTATAGAAGAATCATGAGTGTAAGCAAGTATGATTCACTAGGTGGCCCACTGACTGACATGTAATTGAAATTATAGCCAGCCTCCAAAATGAATTGGACAGCCCTGTTTTAAATCAACAAAATAATCTTTGTCTTCTTTGGCATATTTTCACCAGTCATTGTTTACTGTCTTTACTCGGGTGTTACTTGGTGGATCCAAATTTCTTCAAATGGTCACAATTCAGCACAATGTCCTGCAATCACCAAACACTGAAGTGAAATGTCCTTTCAAATGCATTTTTTGGTTGACAGGCAGCAATTGTGGCACCCATCATGCACACAGCTTTTTCATGCAAGATACTTTTTACTTATTCAGTTGAGATACCTACAGTCTCATCAATCTCAATGCACTTACATAATCACTCAGTGGTCTTCCATTACAATACCATGGATTTTTTTCAATGATATTCTTCATGGAAACCTCAACTGGATAATCAGAGTGCACTTCATCTTCAGTGCATGTACAGCCATCTTTAAACCGATTTATCCAGAAATAAATAGTATTCAATGCTAGTGTAGAATCTCCATAAACGTCATCCAACTAAGCATTTATATGTGTTGCTGTTCACTTCAAATAAAAATGTTTTATTACTTTATTAACTCATTTTTTTCCATTTTTTTTGGAGCAAATGTGAAAGTAGTTGATTCAATAGTTGTCAAATGCTAATTATGCATCACATGTGGCTAAAACTTTGCAAGAGGTCATTTGAAGAAAGAAACTTGCCAACTGTGCTGCACTTAATGAACTGTAATACCATCTCAAAGAAATTTACCAAACTTCTCAAACAACACTTACATATGTACAGTACACAATATACATAACAAACCGCATTTATTGCAACCATAGATATGGTTATGATTTATGTAATATCAATTAGCATGTCCCAAAAAACCTGAAACATAGTCGTAATTATTGCTTATTGTTATCAGTTTGATATAATTACCATTAACTTCTGGTAATTAGACATTTTTAAGATGTGTTTTAAACTTTAACATGTGGCATTATAATACACAATCATTATTGGATATTAGTCAACCAGTTATTTAAAATGCTAAATAATTTAATTATTTCCTCCATAAAAAATAGCACAAAAAGTATCTACTTTATTGGTATCTATACCTTGATTTTAGTCTAGCATTGCAATAGGAACCAATATCAACTGAACAAGATGTAATACTGTACATTAATAATACAATAACAACATCCTAGAACTATGCCTTGACTTTGGCCCAGAATAGAATTCGCTACAATTCTTAAATATGTTACTTACTTGGAGGAAGATATCTTGCTAGTTTCTTCCAGTCACTAGCTATATGTTCAGCAACAAAATGCATGGCTTCAGGATCTATTTCACGAACTGAATCTGAAATTCATTTTATACACACATATACACTATTATACATAATTTTCTTTACATATATGTTTATTATTTTTATAATATATACCTTTTATTTCATCTGGTAATTTTCTCTTCGTACTTTCAGTAAACTGAGGAGCAAATTCTGAAGGAGGATTTTTATTTTTCTTAATATTAATGTTTGATACTGCTGTGCGAACTTGTGTAAAGTTGTAACTGTTACCAATATGAATATTTCTACCTTTATGTATTAGTATGTTCTGTCCTAAATGATAAGAAGTTAATTTAATAGAGAAAGAAAATATTATTAAAAATTTATTTGTAATATTTTTACATTCATACTAAAATTTTCAATTAATTTTAGTAATTAAAGCAACAGTTTCTGCCATAGTAATAATCAAAATGATATGATTTGAACATCACAGCATGTCTGTTTTTGTTTTATAAAGGTCAATGCCATGCTAAGAATTAGCTGATCTTGTTATAATCTTACAGTAAAGCTGCTGTATTCCTTACTATTTCATATAATTTTTCTGTGGAAATAAAACAGCAAAATTAGTTTAGCACACTGAAACTGTCACATTATTATTATTGGATTATATACATGCCAATTCTTCCTTTTATTCGTAAGCCTTTGATTTACACTGATTTTTCTTTTGATTTTACATTTTATTAAAAAACATCTGGCCAGACTACTCTGATTGCTAGTACACTACCATAATTAAGTAACCAAATGGTGGTTAACACACTTGCCATCAGTTGACACAATTTTGCATCATGTGATCTTCACATGATGCAGACTTACATCAATGGGTTGCGAACATAAGCTGAATTTGAATATAAACTGCTACTTGCATTTCAGTAAAAGTTTTAGTGAAAAACTAATAGTTTTAATAGTACTTTTGTTCAATTTTAGGTTTTTAAAAATATTAAATTATTGGTAAATATTAATTATCTATCATCATTGGATTCTACTATTACATAGCTGAGATGCCGTTTCATGCAATTGATCATTTAGTTCTTTAAATATGTTGTTCTTTTTCATTATTGTGTTGTAATTTTAGTCCTAATATAAGATCTAATTCTCATTGATGTTATTTAATTTTTTGTAAATACAGATGTAATTATCAAAAGAAGCCATTCAAGACAATTTTTAATTGAAAATATATTAAATCTGACACTTCTGGAAAATGTTTCTTCAAGAAAGAAAGTAACTGCCCCCCCAAAGATGGCTCAACCAATTTTCCTTTTTAAAGACAAGTATTAGTCAAATAATTGGCTATCTACCAGTAAATTTATAATTTTATTTATAAGACTGTCAATTAATTTGATAATTGATTTTGTTCTAACTAATAGCTTTTGCTAGAATTGTAAGTTCATGACATTCAAATCTAATTATATAAATCAGAATAAATAAATTTAATTATTTTTTAAATAAAAATTACACATAACAAAGTTTAAACAGAATATGAAATGCTTTCAAGTAAACTAGATAAAAGTTTTTTTTTGCTAAATTACTTTTAGACTTACAACTATATTATTCAGGATTCATATGGATCATAAAAATTTCCTAGAAATTCACAAAATTTTATTTTCCTTTCAAGAACAAAGTTACAAAAATCAAAATTTTTATGGAAATTTTTGAAAAATCTGATTTTAGTTCACTTTTTAAATACAATGTTGAAATATTGAGCATTGATAACTAATTATGTTTACCATTTTCTCCATGCTAAATTTAATTCCATAAACTGAATAATTGTTACAAATAAAGTAAAATTATCTTCATGCTTGAATCAGATCATTGAAGTAGATTTTTTTAATCAGAAAAATTATTATTTTTTTGTGACAAAAAGCAAGTTCTTTTTAATATTGCAGTTCAAGTATTTAAAATGTCAATAAAAATTCAGTACTATTTGAATTTTCTGCACTAAAATTAAATTTTGGGATTCCAAAATGGGACTTGTGCTGTTCTGAAACTATCTGCAGCACTTGCATCTCTTGAAACAAGATCTGTTTTTTCCAAAATTGAGAAGAAACAGATCTTATCTTATTTCCTCCAAACAGCATTAAACTGTTTTAATTAGTTTACATATCACTCACAACTTTCTGAAAATATATGCAAAGTGGCCAAAATTAAACTTCCCCTGTTCAAAGGCATTTGCAACTAAATCTAACAACCAGAACATTTCCAAATTTGGTAGGTAGACTAATTGGAACATGGGAAGCAGGATTCTAAAAAAATATTTCAGTACAAAAACTTTCAAACTGGGAATTCTGGCACCACTGTAGCCAAAATAGCTAATGCTTTGCACAATATTACAGTTATCACCTGTGTTAGTGGCAGTGGCAGGAAGACACATTCTTATAGATGACTGTCAACATGCACCTAACATTCCTTCAGATGCATTATGTTTAGCTACTGAGAACAGTGAGCACAGAATACAGTGTCTGTTCATCAAGAATGGTGACTTCATTGAACCAAATTCTATTCCATGTGAATAAATACAATGTCCCCAAATTAGATAGGAGGTTTCCAACAATACTAAGCTCCATGAATGTTCAGAATGACCATTCAACTGCTGATATTAACCGTTTTCTAGCTGTAATAATATTTTTAGTAAAATGCAATAAAAGTTTCAATTCATTATAATTATTGTTATTTATGTTTCTGTCCATTTTAATGATGTTTTTAAATTACAGCACCACACTTCTCCATTGATGAATTTTGGCTCTAAAATACTTTTTTTGCAAAATCCTGCATTGCATGTTCTGATTAATCTACTTATCAAATTTGAGAACAATCTAGCTATAAGATTGAACTGCAGACACTGCTGAACAGTGGAAATTTAAATATTGCCATCTTGTATTTTAAGATACAATGTTTAAGCAAAAATAAGAACTGTTACATTCAAGGCTTTATCAGTTGAATAGATGTAAAGGAGAAAGTATTTTTAATAGATTTTATTTTAATATAGTATTGATTCAGCAATTTTAATTAAAAAAGTTTCTCTATTATGTAGTGTATTTTTACTACAAACAATCCTATTGGCTAATTTTTCAACTTCTAAAATTCTTTGATTTTAAAAACCAACTTTTTTGCTTCTATAATTAAAAAAAACAACAGGTATTTTGAAAATATATAACTACATAAGTCAATTCTTCAAGTAAAGGCTATTTTAATATAACTTTTTCCTTCTCTTTCTCACAGTAATGTTATGAATTTTTCTTTAATAAACATGTACTGTACATCTTTATACTGTATATTTTACATACTGTTATATATAGTAACAAAACTGATATCTGTTTTTCTGACTCAATAGATACTATTATGTATACAATTCTCTTGTAAAGTAAAAACTAACTTATAAAATTACATAACGGATCAATCTTAAATGAATATTTTTATATTATCATCATCAGTCAACTATTTATTGATTCTCTAATAAAATGTTTATCAAGCAGATATAATTTCCATGTTCAATTAGTTTACTTATCAAATTTGGAAACATTCTGGTTGTTAGAATGATTTTACAAAAGATTAAGAAATAAAAAAAAGAAGAAAAATGAATCAAAGTTGCAAGATTACTTTCATCTCACCTGAATTTTTACTTGCACGTCTGAAAAAACCATCATCATCAGAATCACTATCATCACTTGAATCTGAGAAAAAATCTTTCTTCTTACTTTTATATTTTGGTTCTTCTATTAAATAGAAAAATACTGTGAATTAAACAAATCATTGGGTTCAACTTGATTATAATCATGAATTTTCAAATTATCTAAGGAAAACAATCAGTAATCTATTGACCTTTTACATAAAATTGTACATTGATCATTTGAACATTAAATTATTATACAAGGTCTGTCCGGAAAGTTTATGAACTTTACAAATAGAAGTTGTTTGCATTTACCTAGAAACTAGACGATTTTGTTGCCTTTGAAGTAGTCCCCTCTTGAGTCTATGTACCAAATTCAGCATTTCTGCCATGAAAAGAACANACTATCATAAAGTAATGAAATTTGTTTAATATGTAATCAATTAAATTGATAAAGATTTTTCTTTTATTTCATTTCTTTTTTGTTTTTTTTCCTCCTTACAAGTATTTTAAAAAATGAAGTGCATATGTTACTGTGAAAGACCGAAATTAGAGAATGTCGATATTCTCCGGTGAATGTCGACACATACAAAATAGGTCGGTTAAAGACCGAACATTTGGTTATATTACTATACATTCGAACAATCACCGGTGTATGTCGACAAACACAGATAAGCTGATGTGGACAGAGAGGCGACAGTCTGTCAATACAAGTCCCTGATCTCGACCGTGGCTGTACAAATCCCCAAAACGTGTTGGCGGTTGTTGTTGGAATAGAAGACTCTGACTTTTATAAATTAGCAAACAAAAATGGTACCCTCAAGCAGCTTTATACCCATAATCAGTCAGTGGCCGGATGGCTGAGCGGTCAAGATGGCAGCCAACCACTCTGGGGGACCCGGGTTCGAATCCGAACGGGTCGAAAAATCCCCAGGAATTATTCGGAGGAGGTCTGTTCGGATATGTCGGGCCCCGTCCCTCACCACCTGGCAGCCCCATTGTGGGCCTGGCCGAACCCATAATGGGATTGCAAAAAGAGGCCCTCCTAGTGCCCACAAGGCGGAAAGAGTTAAAAAAAAAACCCATAATCAGTTTGTAATTTGTAAAGAAAAGTTACTTTCTATAGATGAGATTTCTTCTCAAGAAATATCACTGAGAGAAGCAGCTGCAGCTAACTCGAAAACTGGAGGGCAAGGCTATACACGCTGTCATTGCAAAAAGAAGTGTTCTACGAATAAATGTAGTTGTAAAAGCAAGGGACTCTTGTGCAATTCAAAGTGCCATAACAGTTTAAGTTGTTGCAATAAATAAGATTCTATAACATTAAAATAAGATTGCATAACATTAATCATATAATTTATGTGTAAACTTATTATTGTATTATTTTCTTTAATGATTTAGAATGTACTGTTCATTTTAAGTTCAACAGTTTATTTACATGTGCTTTTACTTAAGCTTTCTCCTATTTTGACATATTAAAAAGTTGCATTTTTGTCTTAACATAATAAAAATATTTTTATTCAACATTCACCCAGTGGCATACCGTGGGTGTCAGCCGCCCGGGGCGGAGGAAAATTTCGCCCCCCCTTATTTAGGTATTTCAATTTATAAGACCAAAATTCAGTTTTGTCACAGAACAAGCAATGAAATTCGGTGGTAGTGCAGCAACCTGTTTAAAATAGTTCTATTGGATATTAGTGGTGTATATGAACGCGAATGAATCGTACAAGCGAATAAAAAAAAAGTCAACAGGTTTCGCAGGATTTCCTTGGATTAAAAATTACTAGTTCACCCGGACGGTGAGCCAATTCTCGGACTGTCCGGACGATAGCACTATCGTAGGCGCGATGCAAGTATAGATTAGGATGGTTCAAATTTTTACAAGACATTATTATTATTTATTGTGCAATTTTGCCGCCCCCTAAAAAGTGCCGCCCGGGGTGGGCCGCCCCTGCCGCCCCCACTACGGTACGCCACTGCATTCACCATCAGTGCATGCTGATTGTCGACATTTGCCGGTGTAAGTGAGAAATAATGATATTTAGCAAATATTTCGTACATACACGAAATGACTGTGTGAATGCTGACATTCACCGGAGAATCTCGACATTTGTCAGATATCGGTCATTCACAGTAACACATACATTATTCATGCACCCCATTTTTTGTTGACTTTTTCATTTATGAAAATTGTTTGAAAAGTTTGGCAAAAAAAACAAGTTAAACACCTTTTTCCAGAAAAAAAAAAATCAGTTTTATTTCTCAATATAGTCTGCATTGAGGGTTACACACTTGGTCCATAAAGTTTCCA
Source organism: Centruroides sculpturatus (assembly GCF_000671375.1). Taxonomy (NCBI): domain Eukaryota; kingdom Metazoa; phylum Arthropoda; class Arachnida; order Scorpiones; family Buthidae; genus Centruroides; species Centruroides sculpturatus. Next base: position 110,230 of record NW_019384829.1, read on the forward strand.
ATTTTTTCATCCTACCAGAAATAAAAGTTTTGTGAAACTCTGCAAAATGACACACTCCATTTAATAAAAATTTCTTTCTACTAAGCAAATTTTTAAGTTTGGGAACAGGAAGAAATTGAACAGAGGCAAATCTAGGGTATAGGATGAATGAGAAAATAATTTTAAGCTGAATTTGTGGAACTGTACATTGTCCTGGTGAAAGAGCACTCTTTTTGTACACTAATCTTGGCTGATTTTTTTTGAATTCATCTTTCAAAACAATGCAACTATGCCATTAATAGGTTACTGTTATTGCTTTCCCTTTTTCCAAGAAGTTGATCAAAATTATTCCTTGGTAAACCCAAAAAATAGTTGTGATCACCTTTCAAATCAAGGCTGCCCAAACCCAGGCCCGCCAACACATTTGAATTTGCCCACCCACAGTAGTGGTCGGCTGTCACCATGCACAATGTCGTGCTACCAATAATGCCAATGCCACGTGATTGGTCGATTGCAAAATGAACTATGACTTAAGTATTAACAACGGTGAGCCACACCACTGTTAATATCTAACCTATGCATTTATTACACTTGTTCTATTAGTTTTGAGTCGACTTTTGTATATTAAAATTAAATTGTTGTCACCAAATATTGAAAAATTATTAGTTAATAAGCCCCTTCATAGGTCTCATTGATGTATTTTTTATTAGGTATTATTATTAAAAAATGTGCAACTTAAAGCTTTGTTTGATTCAAATATATATCCATTTATAGAAGAATCATGAGTGTAAGCAAGTATGATTCACTAGGTGGCCCACTGACTGACATGTAATTGAAATTATAGCCAGCCTCCAAAATGAATTGGACAGCCCTGTTTTAAATCAACAAAATAATCTTTGTCTTCTTTGGCATATTTTCACCAGTCATTGTTTACTGTCTTTACTCGGGTGTTACTTGGTGGATCCAAATTTCTTCAAATGGTCACAATTCAGCACAATGTCCTGCAATCACCAAACACTGAAGTGAAATGTCCTTTCAAATGCATTTTTTGGTTGACAGGCAGCAATTGTGGCACCCATCATGCACACAGCTTTTTCATGCAAGATACTTTTTACTTATTCAGTTGAGATACCTACAGTCTCATCAATCTCAATGCACTTACATAATCACTCAGTGGTCTTCCATTACAATACCATGGATTTTTTTCAATGATATTCTTCATGGAAACCTCAACTGGATAATCAGAGTGCACTTCATCTTCAGTGCATGTACAGCCATCTTTAAACCGATTTATCCAGAAATAAATAGTATTCAATGCTAGTGTAGAATCTCCATAAACGTCATCCAACTAAGCATTTATATGTGTTGCTGTTCACTTCAAATAAAAATGTTTTATTACTTTATTAACTCATTTTTTTCCATTTTTTTTGGAGCAAATGTGAAAGTAGTTGATTCAATAGTTGTCAAATGCTAATTATGCATCACATGTGGCTAAAACTTTGCAAGAGGTCATTTGAAGAAAGAAACTTGCCAACTGTGCTGCACTTAATGAACTGTAATACCATCTCAAAGAAATTTACCAAACTTCTCAAACAACACTTACATATGTACAGTACACAATATACATAACAAACCGCATTTATTGCAACCATAGATATGGTTATGATTTATGTAATATCAATTAGCATGTCCCAAAAAACCTGAAACATAGTCGTAATTATTGCTTATTGTTATCAGTTTGATATAATTACCATTAACTTCTGGTAATTAGACATTTTTAAGATGTGTTTTAAACTTTAACATGTGGCATTATAATACACAATCATTATTGGATATTAGTCAACCAGTTATTTAAAATGCTAAATAATTTAATTATTTCCTCCATAAAAAATAGCACAAAAAGTATCTACTTTATTGGTATCTATACCTTGATTTTAGTCTAGCATTGCAATAGGAACCAATATCAACTGAACAAGATGTAATACTGTACATTAATAATACAATAACAACATCCTAGAACTATGCCTTGACTTTGGCCCAGAATAGAATTCGCTACAATTCTTAAATATGTTACTTACTTGGAGGAAGATATCTTGCTAGTTTCTTCCAGTCACTAGCTATATGTTCAGCAACAAAATGCATGGCTTCGGGATCTATTTCACGAACTGAATCTGAAATTCATTTTATACACACATATACACTATTATACATAATTTTCTTTACATATATGTTTATTATTTTTATAATATATACCTTTTATTTCATCTGGTAATTTTCTCTTCGTACTTTCAGTAAACTGAGGACCAAATTCTGAAGGAGGATTTTTATTTTTCTTAATATTAATGTTTGATACTGCTGTGCGAACTTGTGTAAAGTTGTAACTGTTACCAATATGAATATTTCTACCTTTATGTATTAGTATGTTCTGTCCTAAATAATAAGAAGGTAATTTAATAGAGAAAGAAAACATTATTAAAAATTTATTTGTAATATTTCTACATTCATATTAAAATTTTCAATTAATTTTAGTAATTAAAGCAACAGTTTCTGCCATGGTCATAATCAAAATGATATGATTTGAACATCACAGCATGTCTGTTTTTGTTTTATAAAGGTCAATGCCATGCTAAGAATTAGCTGATCTTGTTATAATCTTACAGTAAAGCTGCTGTATTCCTTACTATTTCATATAATTTTTCTGTGGAAATAAAACAGCAAAATTAATTTAGCACACTGGAACTGTCACATTATTATTATTGGATTATATACATGCCAATTCTTCATTTTATTCGTAAGCCTTTGATTTACACTGATTTTTCTTTTGATTTTACATTTTATTAAAAAACATGTGGCCAGACTACTCTGATTGCTAGTACACTACCATAATTAAGTAACCAAATGGTGGTTAACACACTTGCCATCAATTGACACAATTTTGCATCATGTGATCTTCACATGATGCAGACTTACATCAATGGGTTGCGAACATAAGCTGAATTTGAATATAAACTGCTACTTGCATTTCAGTAAAAGTTTTAGTGAAAAACTAATAGTTTTAATAGTACTTTTGTTCAATTTTAGGTTTTTAAAAATATTAAATTATTGGTAAATATTAATTATCTATCATCATTGGATTCTACTATTACATAGCTGAGATGCCGTTTCATGCAATTGATCATTTAGTTCTTTAAATATGTTGTTCTTTTTCATTATTGTGTTGTAATTTTAGTCCTAATATAAGATCTAATTCTCATTGATGTTATTTAATTTTTTGTAAATACAGATGTAATTATCAAAAGAAGCCATTCAAGACAATTTTTAATTGAAAATATATTAAATCTGACACTTCTGGAAAATGTTTCTTCAAGAAAGAAAGTAACTGCCCCCCCAAAGATGGCTCAACCAATTTTCCTTTTTAAAGACAAGTATTAGTCAAATAATTGGCTATCTACCAGTAAATTTATAATTTTATTTATAAGACTGTCAATTAATTTGATAATTGATTTTGTTCTAACTAATAGCTTTTGCTAGAATTGTAAGTTCATGACATTCAAATCTAATTATATAAATCAGAATAAATAAATTTAATTATTTTTTAAATAAAAATTACACATAACAAAGTTTAAACAGAATATGAAATGCTTTCAAGTAAACTAGATAAAAGTTTTTTTTTGCTAAATTACTTTTAGACTTACAACTATATTATTCAGGATTCATATGGATCATAAAAATTTCCTAGAAATTCACAAAATTTTATTTTCCTTTCAAGAACAAAGTTACAAAAATCAAAATTTTTATGGAAATTTTTGAAAAATCTGATTTTAGTTCACTTTTTAAATACAATGTTGAAGTATTGAGCATTGATAACTAATTATGTTTACCATTTTCTCCATGCTAAATTTAATTCCATAAACTGAATAATTGTTACAAATAAAGTAAAATTATCTTCATGCTTGAATCAGATCATTGAAGTAGATTTTTTTAATCAGAAAAATTATTATTTTTTTGTGACAAAAAGCAAGTTCTTTTTAATATTGCAGTTCAAGTATTTAAAATGTCAATAAAAATTCAGTACTATTTGAATTTTCTGCACTAAAATTAAATTTTGGGATTCCAAAATGGGACTTGTGCTGTTCTGAAACTATCTGCAGCACTTGCATCTCTTGAAACAAGATCTGTTTTTTTCCAAAATTGAGAAGAAACAGATCTTATCTTATTTCCTCCAAACAGCATTAAACTGTTTTAATTAGTTTACATATCACTCACAACTTTCTGAAAATATATGCAAAGTGGCCAAAATTAAACTTCCCCTGTTCAAAGGCATTTGCAACTAAATCTAACAACCAGAACATTTCCAAATTTGGTAGGTAGACTAATTGGAACATGGGAAGCAGGATTCTAAAAAAATATTTCAGTACAAAAACTTTCAAACTGGGAATTCTGGCACCACTGTAGCCAAAATAGCTAATGCTTTGCACAATATTACAGTTATCACCTGTGTTAGTGGCAGTGGCAGGAAGACACATTCTTATAGATGACTGTCAACATGCACCTAACATTCCTTCAGATGCATTATGTTTAGCTACTGAGAACAGTGAGCACAGAATACAGTGTCTGTTCATCAAGAATGGTGACTTCATTGAACCAAATTCTATTCCATGTGAATAAATACAATGTCCCCAAATTAGATAGGAGGTTTCCAACAATACTAAGCTCCATGAATGTTCAGAATGACCATTCAACTGCTGATATTAACCGTTTTCTAGCTGTAATAATATTTTTAGTAAAATGCAATAAAAGTTTCAATTCATTATAATTATTGTTATTTATGTTTCTGTCCATTTTAATGATGTTTTTAAATTACAGCACCACACTTCTCCATTGATGAATTTTGGCTCTAAAATACTTTTTTTGCAAAATCCTGCATTGCATGTTCTGATTAATCTACTTATCAAATTTGAGAACAATCTAGCTATAAGATTGAACTGCAGACACTGCTGAACAGTGGAAATTTAAATATTGCCATCTTGTATTTTAAGATACAATGTTTAAGCAAAAATAAGAACTGTTACATTCAAGGCTTTATCAGTTGAATAGATGTAAAGGAGAAAGTATTTTTAATAGATTTTATTTTAATATAGTATTGATTCAGCAATTTTAATTAAAAAAGTTTCTCTATTATGTAGTGTATTTTTACTACAAACAATCCTATTGGCTAATTTTTCAACTTCTAAAATTCTTTGATTTTAAAAACCAACTTTTTTGCTTCTATAATTAAAAAAAACAACAGGTATTTTGAAAATATATAACTACATAAGTCAATTCTTCAAGTAAAGGCTATTTTAATATAACTTTTTCCTTCTCTTTCTCACAGTAATGTTATGAATTTTTCTTTAATAAACATGTACTGTACATCTTTATACTGTATATTTTACATACTGTTATATATAGTAACAAAACTGATATCTGTTTTTCTGACTCAATAGATACTATTATGTATACGATTCTCTTGTAAAGTAAAAACTAACTTATAAAATTACATAACGGATCAATCTTAAATGAATATTTTTATATTATCATCATCAGTCAACTATTTATTGATTCTCTAATAAAATGTTTATCAAGCAGATATAATTTCCATGTTCAATTAGTTTACTTATCAAATTTGGAAACATTCTGGTTGTTAGAATGATTTTACAAAAGATTAAGAAATAAAAAAAAGAAGAAAAATGAATCAAAGTTGCAAGATTACTTTCATCTCACCTGAATTTTTACTTGCACGTCTGAAAAAACCATCATCATCAGAATCACTATCATCACTTGAATCTGAGAAAAAATCTTTCTTCTTACTTTTATATTTTGGTTCTTCTATTAAATAGAAAAATACTGTGAATTAAACAAATCATTGGGTTCAACTTGATTATAATCATGAATTTTCAAATTATCTAAGGAAAACAATCAGTAATCTATTGACCTTTTACATAAAATTGTACATTGATCATTTGAACATTAAATTATTATACAAGGTCTGTCCGGAAAGTTTATGAACTTTACAAATAGAAGTTGTTTGCATTTACCTAGAAACTAGACGATTTTGTTGCCTTTGAAGTAGTCCCCTCTTGAGTCTATGTACCAAATTCAGCATTTCTGCCATGAAAAGAACATTTCCTGAAACACTTATTTTGATGGCATGATGCACAGCTCTACTAGTAAATTTTCCTTAATGGCATAAACAGGTTCAAAACAGCAACATTTCTGAGCAGATTTTAATTTGGAAAACAAAAAGAAACCTGCTGGGTTTAGTCTGGTGAATTTGGAGGTTAGAGAACAAGTGGCATTGAGTTCTTGGCCAAAATCTCTGTTATCAGCAGTATTGTGTGAATGAGAGCATTGTCAAGATGCTGTTCTCTCCAAGAAGTCAGTCTTTTCTTCCTCATTGCTTCACAAAGATGTTTCATCACCTCCAGATGGTATTCCTTATTTACTGTCTTCCTTTCTGGAAGAAATTTCTGTTGAATAACACCATCAGAATCAAACAAAACAGCAAGCAAGACCTCTAAATTTGACCAAACTTGTTGCACCTTCTTAGGTTATAGTAAAGATTTTCCCACCAATTGTGATGACTGGTCTATGGGTACAACATGGAAGCAATGTCTCTAGTGATGTTTTTCATGAACTTTTTATGAACTAGCGATGTTTTATGAACTAATGATGTTTTTCATGAACTTTTCATGAACTAGCCTGTTCCAGAACTCTTTACTCAATTGCACTCATTGAAATAAAATCAAAATGCAATCAACATGTCTTTACACAAATGAACATAATGTAACAACAAATAAAGATAAAACAAACTGCTTTTGGCAGATAGTACAAAAAGCTTGCTGGTAGAGAGCTGTGTAAGCTGCATTCAGATTCAATTATCGGTTGGTGTGTAATTTAAAATGTTTGCAAACTTTCGAGACAGATCTTGTACATTTAAATAATGTCTTATTGTTAATGAAAATGAACATTGTGTTATTGTTAAATGGATTACATCTGTATTACTAGATTCTTAACTTAAGAATAACACTAAAGTTGTTAAACAATTACACATGACAATAGCTTCTTATTAATAAAAGGCAATAAATTAAGGCAATTTTAAAATTCAAATAATTTATATATGACCAAATGTCTCATTAATTAGTATTTTATATGCTGTAAATAATTCCTGCATCTTCCATACAACAATAATTGTACACTATATAAAATACCTCAGACAATTTTTGTTCACTCTTCTTGCTAAGCTATATTTACCAAAATTAACTTACAGGTATTTTGATATTAAGACATTGGCCATATAACAATTATTTTTTGTATTGAAATGCTAATATTTTATTGGGCTGAGATTTTCAAAAGATTTCAAAAGATTCAAAAGATTTTTTTTATTGTAGACCTATAAATTCCTACTGGTGTCTTTCTGTCCTTCCTTAATCTCAAAAATGGAATTAGATATATGAAAGTTGAGACTAGATATGGAGAGGTTAGGAGCAGGAGGCCCCAATTAACTAAATATAAACTTCCAGTTTGGACAGGAAATCACACAGTAACTTTGTCCAAAAATTTCATAATACAGGATCAGTGTTGGATGGTCCACAGTGGCTGGTCCTTCCAGTAAGGACTGAAATCAATATGGTTTCAGATGTTTGAGAAGCATTTAAAAGAAGCCCAAGAAAGTCTATTTGAAAGACTTTCACAACAACTGCAACTGAAAATGCAACAGTGTGTTGTCAAAAACAATCATTTCTTCCCATACAAGACTAATACAGAATGCCCTAACAGAAACGAATATGGTTGCAAGAGTGGGATTTACTTAGACAAAGATCAATATAAGCAAGAAACAAAAAACATCAGCAAAAGTATTATCTGGTTGTGAAATGCTCATTTTCATCTTGATGGTTTTGTGAAGAAACTGAATTGATATTTTTGGGACACTTAAATTCTGCATCAGTCTATTGCTGCAAGTCTTGAAAACAGAAAAAATATTTGAATAATTAATACCTTTTATTAACACATGCAGACAATTGTATTGCAGATGGTCTGATAAACCATATTTGCCATCATGAATGTTGTTTTAAAAAACATTTAAGTTAAGTTCAAATAAGTAATTTTTTTTGGTTTTTTGGTGTCAATGGGGAGGGTTTAAGCCTGTGTAGCACTCCCCTTGTATCTGCCATTGTCAGCATTCATTTTTCTACATTCTATTTACGGTTAAGTAGATGAGCAACTATCTGAATATAAAGTTGTCCTGTGAAATAAGTGCTTAAAAGATAAAATCTCAGAATAAAATTATAAGTCTATCCCAAATTCATTGAAATCTCAAGCAGAATATCAAAGATCAATAGACATTATTCAGTTTTGGATTTTTTAACAAATTTTAAATATTTACTTTCATTAAACTAAGTTAATATAGTTATTCGGAAGAATAACTATATCAACTTACGTTGGTTTGCATAAGAATCTTGAAGTTGATTTTCTAGTATATACAGTTTATATTCNAAAAAAAAAATCAGTTTTATTTCTCAATATAGTCTGCATTGAGGGTTACACACTTGGTCCATAAAGTTTCCAATTTTTTCATCCTACCAGAAATAAAAGTTTTGTGAAACTCTGCAAAATGACACACTCCATTTAATAAAAATTTCTTTCTACTAAGCAAATTTTTAAGTTTGGGAACAGGAAGAAATTGAACAGAGGCAAATCTAGGGTATAGGATGAATGAGAAAATAATTTTAAGCTGAATTTGTGGAACTGTACATTGTCCTGGTGAAAGAGCACTCTTTTTGTACACTAATCTTGGCTGATTTTTTTTGAATTCATCTTTCAAAACAATGCAACTATGTCATTAATAGGTTACTGTTATTGCTTTCCCTTTTTCCAAGAAGTTGATCAAAATTATTCCTTGGTAAACCCAAAAAATAGTTGTGATCACCTTTTAAATCAAGGCTGCCCAAACCCAGGCCCGCCAACACATTTGAATTTGCCCACCCATAGTAGCGGTCGGCTGTCACCATGCACGATGTTGTGCTACCAATAATGCCAATGCCACGTGGTTCGTCGATTGCGAAATGAACTATGACTTGAGTATTAACAATGGTGAGCCACACTTCTGTTAATATCTAACCTACGCATTTATTACACTTGTTCTATTAGTTTTGAGTTGACTTTTGTGTATTAAAATTAAATTGTTGTCACCAAATATTGAAAATTATTAGTTAATAAGCCCCTTCATAGGTCTCAATGATGTATTTTTTATTAGGTATTATTATTAAAACATGTGCAACTTAAAGCTTTGTTTGATTCAAATATCTATCCATTTATAGAAGAATCATGAGTGTAAGCAAATATGATTCACTAGGTGGCCCACTGACTGACATGTACTGTAATTGAAATTATAGCCAGCCTCCAAAATGAATTGGACAGCCCTGTTTTAAATCAACAAAATAATCTTTGTCTTCTTTGGCATATTTTCACCAGTCATTGTTTACTGTCTTTACTCGGGTGTTGCTTGGTGGATCCAAATTTCTTCAAATGGTCACAATTCAGCACAATGTCCTGCAATCACCAAACACTGAAGTGAAATGTCCTTTCAAATGCATTTTTTGGTTGACAGGCAGCAATTGTGGCACCCATCATGCACACAGCTTTTTCATGCAAGATACTTTTTACTTATTCAGTTGAGATACCTACAGTCTCATCAATCTCAATGCACTTACATAATCACTCAGTGGTCTTCCATTACAATACCATGGATTTTTTTCAATGATATTCTTCATGGAAACCTCAACTGGATAATCAGAGTGCACTTCATCTTCAGTGCATGTACAGCCATCTTTAAACCGATTTATCCAGAAATAAATAGTATTCAATGCTAGTGTAGAATCTCCATAAACGTCATCCAACTAAGCATTTATATGTGTTGCTGTTCACTTCAAATAAAAATGTTTTATTACTTTATTAACTCATTTTTTTCCATTTTTTTTGGAGCAAATGTGAAAGTAGTTGATTCAATAGTTGTCAAATGCTAATTATGCATCACATGTGGCTAAAACTTTGCAAGAGGTCATTTGAAGAAAGAAACTTGCCAACTGTGCTGCACTTAATGAACTGTAATACCATCTCAAAGAAATTTACCAAACTTCTCAAACAACACTTACATATGTACAGTACACAATATACATAACAAACCGCATTTATTGCAACCATAGATATGGTTATGATTTATGTAATATCAATTAGCATGTCCCAAAAAACCTGAAACATAGTCGTAATTATTGCTTATTGTTATCAGTTTGATATAATTACCATTAACTTCTGGTAATTAGACATTTTTAAGATGTGTTTTAAACTTTAACATGTGGCATTATAATACACAATCATTATTGGATATTAGTCAACCAGTTATTTAAAATGCTAAATAATTTAATTATTTCCTCCATAAAAAATAGCACAAAAAGTATCTACTTTATTGGTATCTATACCTTGATTTTAGTCTAGCATTGCAATAGGAACCAATATCAACTGAACAAGATGTAATACTGTACATTAATAATACAATAACAACATCCTAGAACTATGCCTTGACTTTGGCCCAGAATAGAATTCGCTACAATTCTTAAATATGTTACTTACTTGGAGGAAGATATCTTGCTAGTTTCTTCCAGTCACTAGCTATATGTTCAGCAACAAAATGCATGGCTTCGGGATCTATTTCACGAACTGAATCTGAAATTCATTTTATACACACATATACACTATTATACATAATTTTCTTTACATATATGTTTATTATTTTTATAATATATACCTTTTATTTCATCTGGTAATTTTCTCTTCGTACTTTCAGTAAACTGAGGAGCAGATTCTGATGGAGGATTTTTATTTTTCTTAATATTAATGTTTGATACTGCTGTGCGAACTTGTGTAAAGTTGTAACTGTTACCAATATGAATATTTCTACCTTTATGTATTAGTATGTTCTGTCCTAAATGATAAGAAGTTAATTTAATAGAGAAAGAAAATATTATTAAAAATTTATTTGTAATATTTTTACATTCATACTAAAATTTTCAATTAATTTTAGTAATTAAAGCAACAGTTTCTGCCATAGTAATAATCAAAATGATATGATTTGAACATCACAGCATGTCTGTTTTTGTTTTATAAAGGTCAATGCCATGCTAAGAATTAGCTGATCTTGTTATAATCTTACAGTAAAGCTGCTGTATTCCTTACTATTTCATATAATTTTTCTGTGGAAATAAAACAGCAAAATTAGTTTAGCACACTGAAACTGTCACATTATTATTATTGGATTATATACATGCCAATTCTTCCTTTTATTCGTAAGCCTTTGATTTACACTGATTTTTCTTTTGATTTTACATTTTATTAAAAAACATCTGGCCAGACTACTCTGATTGCTAGTACACTACCATAATTAAGTAACCAAATGGTGGTTAACACACTTGCCATCAGTTGACACAATTTTGCATCATGTGATCTTCACATGATGCAGACTTACATCAATGGGTTGCGAACATAAGCTGAATTTGAATATAAACTGCTACTTGCATTTCAGTAAAAGTTTTAGTGAAAAACTAATAGTTTTAATAGTACTTTTGTTCAATTTTAGGTTTTTAAAAATATTAAATTATTGGTAAATATTAATTATCTATCATCATTGGATTCTACTATTACATAGCTGAGATGCCGTTTCATGCAATTGATCATTTAGTTCTTTAAATATGTTGTTCTTTTTCATTATTGTGTTGTAATTTTAGTCCTAATATAAGATCTAATTCTCATTGATGTTATTTAATTTTTTGTAAATACAGATGTAATTATCAAAAGAAGCCATTCAAGACAATTTTTAATTGAAAATATATTAAATCTGACACTTCTGGAAAATGTTTCTTCAAGAAAGAAAGTAACTGCCCCCCCAAAGATGGCTCAACCAATTTTCCTTTTTAAAGACAAGTATTAGTCAAATAATTGGCTATCTACCAGTAAATTTATAATTTTATTTATAAGACTGTCAATTAATTTGATAATTGATTTTGTTCTAACTAATAGCTTTTGCTAGAATTGTAAGTTCATGACATTCAAATCTAATTATATAAATCAGAATAAATAAATTTAATTATTTTTTAAATAAAAATTACACATAACAAAGTTTAAACAGAATATGAAATGCTTTCAAGTAAACTAGATAAAAGTTTTTTTTTGCTAAATTACTTTTAGACTTACAACTATATTATTCAGGATTCATATGGATCATAAAAATTTCCTAGAAATTCACAAAATTTTATTTTCCTTTCAAGAACAAAGTTACAAAAATCAAAATTTTTATGGAAATTTTTGAAAAATCTGATTTTAGTTCACTTTTTAAATACAATGTTGAAGTATTGAGCATTGATAACTAATTATGTTTACCATTTTCTCCATGCTAAATTTAATTCCATAAACTGAATAATTGTTACAAATAAAGTAAAATTATCTTCATGCTTGAATCAGATCATTGAAGTAGATTTTTTTAATCAGAAAAATTATTATTTTTTTGTGACAAAAAGCAAGTTCTTTTTAATATTGCAGTTCAAGTATTTAAAATGTCAATAAAAATTCAGTACTATTTGAATTTTCTGCACTAAAATTAAATTTTGGGATTCCAAAATGGGACTTGTGCTGTTCTGAAACTATCTGCAGCACTTGCATCTCTTGAAACAAGATCTGTTTTTTTCCAAAATTGAGAAGAAACAGATCTTATCTTATTTCCTCCAAACAGCATTAAACTGTTTTAATTAGTTTACATATCACTCACAACTTTCTGAAAATATATGCAAAGTGGCCAAAATTAAACTTCCCCTGTTCAAAGGCATTTGCAACTAAATCTAACAACCAGAACATTTCCAAATTTGGTAGGTAGACTAATTGGAACATGGGAAGCAGGATTCTAAAAAAATATTTCAGTACAAAAACTTTCAAACTGGGAATTCTGGCACCACTGTAGCCAAAATAGCTAATGCTTTGCACAATATTACAGTTATCACCTGTGTTAGTGGCAGTGGCAGGAAGACACATTCTTATAGATGACTGTCAACATGCACCTAACATTCCTTCAGATGCATTATGTTTAGCTACTGAGAACAGTGAGCACAGAATACAGTGTCTGTTCATCAAGAATGGTGACTTCATTGAACCAAATTCTATTCCATGTGAATAAATACAATGTCCCCAAATTAGATAGGAGGTTTCCAACAATACTAAGCTCCATGAATGTTCAGAATGACCATTCAACTGCTGATATTAACCGTTTTCTAGCTGTAATAATATTTTTAGTAAAATGCAATAAAAGTTTCAATTCATTATAATTATTGTTATTTATGTTTCTGTCCATTTTAATGATGTTTTTAAATTACAGCACCACACTTCTCCATTGATGAATTTTGGCTCTAAAATACTTTTTTTGCAAAATCCTGCATTGCATGTTCTGATTAATCTACTTATCAAATTTGAGAACAATCTAGCTATAAGATTGAACTGCAGACACTGCTGAACAGTGGAAATTTAAATATTGCCATCTTGTATTTTAAGATACAATGTTTAAGCAAAAATAAGAACTGTTACATTCAAGGCTTTATCAGTTGAATAGATGTAAAGGAGAAAGTATTTTTAATAGATTTTATTTTAATATAGTATTGATTCAGCAATTTTAATTAAAAAAGTTTCTCTATTATGTAGTGTATTTTTACTACAAACAATCCTATTGGCTAATTTTTCAACTTCTAAAATTCTTTGATTTTAAAAACCAACTTTTTTGCTTCTATAATTAAAAAAAACAACAGGTATTTTGAAAATATATAACTACATAAGTCAATTCTTCAAGTAAAGGCTATTTTAATATAACTTTTTCCTTCTCTTTCTCACAGTAATGTTATGAATTTTTCTTTAATAAACATGTACTGTACATCTTTATACTGTATATTTTACATACTGTTATATATAGTAACAAAACTGATATCTGTTTTTCTGACTCAATAGATACTATTATGTATACGATTCTCTTGTAAAGTAAAAACTAACTTATAAAATTACATAACGGATCAATCTTAAATGAATATTTTTATATTATCATCATCAGTCAACTATTTATTGATTCTCTAATAAAATGTTTATCAAGCAGATATAATTTCCATGTTCAATTAGTTTACTTNAATATAGTTATTCGGAAGAATAACTATATCAACTTACGTTGGTTTGCATAAGAATCTTGAAGTTGATTTTCTAGTATATACAGTTTATATTCCTGGAACTTTATTATTTAACAAAATGGTTTACAGATTTAGCAAAAAATTTTTCTAATTATAATTTCTAAAATATCTCTAATCAACAAACAGTTGTTTTATATTCTGTAAGAAAATTTCTCTACAATAATAAAATTTCTTTATGATTTCCAAATCATTATTTAAAACTAATGAAATAGACTTAAGATGATTATTGGTTTCAACAGTTCTATTATTATTTTCCAATTAGAAATTTTAGGAATGAAATATATGGAAATTAAGTCTTATGATTTTTGTCAATGTTTTTAAAAATTAAATCTCAAAAAGAAAGTTTTTATTTAATTGTGTTTTAGTATATCATTCACTAGTAAGCTATTTTTACCTTTGGTTTTGGATTTAGGCTTAGACTCAGGCTCAGGTTCAGGCTTTTCTGTTTTCTTCTCCTCTGTTTCTTCTTCTGGAATATCAAAAGGAACAGCATCACTTTCAACCGTTGCCATTTTAATTATTTATCTGAAAATAACAATAGACATATATTGGTTTCTCTGTTTCATAAAATATAAAATTATAAAAAAAATATATATATATAACAACTTATATTAAAATTTTCAAAATAATAAAAGAATTATTATATAAATTACATGATAAAATACGGAGCAAATGTAAAAGCTAATATGTAAATGTCAAAAATAAAAAATGGGAATTTTTAGTGTAAAAGTGTTGATTCAATGTAATGTAATAGTTGTATTTGTTAAAATTTACTACACTGCTTATATAGGCAAAAAACAATATTCTAATATTAAATGTAAAAACTTGTAAAAAATAGTTAACTTTATAATTTCCTATAAATTTTAATTATTAAGATTAAAATTAACATAACTTTAAAAAAAGGAAAGAATGTACATCAAGGTATGTTGTAAATTTTAAGACCATTTTAATAATATTGTAGTATTTACAATTGTATATTTTTAGCCAACAGAAGAGGGGAGTTTATACAAAAAATGCATCTTGGCAATAAATATAATCTATGTATGTAAATGAGGATGTTTGTTTATTTGCTATGCATACCCAATAATTTTTCTATAAATACAATACTGTGGGTGATCGGTTAACGAACATAATCCGTTCCAAGACTTTGTTCGCTATCCGAATTGTTCTTTAACTGATTATCGATTTACTATAGTTTGTATGGAAATTTGATTAATTCGTTCTGGAGACCCCAAAAAATAAAAAATATATACTTTCTTACTATGTTTATTTATATGTAATAATAAAAATACATATATACATGGTCTTGCATTTTTATTACTCATGTTTTTTTGTTTGTGGGGGTTAAAGAATTTGTCTAATGTCGATTGCTTTTCTCTCTTCTTCAGGATTTTCAGAATTAATAGTATTGTAATTGTAGAGATCCCCCAAGCCTATTAACCTCAACCTGGTTTGTATGCCATTCTAAGACCGTTGATCTGACATCCCCCACTTCTTCAAAAGATCTTTAATTAATAGCAGATATCTTTTTCATAATAAAACATATCTCGCCAAGTTTCTTGGTGTTCTTCTGTTGTCAGATCCATTTCAAGTTCCATTATGAGCTCTTCAATGTTCTTTATTTCTCAGATGTGATATTTGTTACTCCTTTAGCTGCCTGAGTTTTCTTAATTATACTGTATCTTTCTTAGATAAGATTGAACTGCATCCTAGTGCCCAGCAACATCAGACATCTTCTACCCACTCTCTACCTTTGCTATTATACTCTCACCTTTCGAAAATAAAACTCGACGCAAAACTTAACGAGTGCCCGCCTGACAGTCTCACGAATACTATAAAAGAATTGTTTGTCAGAAAAATAAAAGACTGGAATTACAAGGAAGTATTTCAAAGTTCGAGGAATACTATCTGATCAGTATCTTTTGGTTGAATTACTTCAAACCCCTTCCACAACCTTCTTTCTATTAGACAAGCACGAGCAGTCTGATAGCATTCCAGTCGGGTTGAGCGTCAACGTTGACATCTCCCGCGCTCCAAAAAGTTACCTGAAGACAAAGGAAAATAAATCAGTATTTGCTATTTCCGTCACTTCTTTTTATGTTTGTTCAGTGAAGTGTTTGTTATCCGATCATGTGTTCATTGTCCGATCATAAAAATCTTTTGCGAAAGTGTTCATTACCGATTTGTTCATTAACTGATCTGTTCGTTAACCGATCACTCACTGTATTTACAAAAACAAACATACTTCCCACATAGCTGCCACAATCTGTTGCCAAAATTTAAACACTATCATCACATAAAAGGAACTATTCTAGCATTTTTACAAGATGTTTTTTTATTTAAACAAGTTTTAAATGAAGTCTTTCAGACATTAAGGATAGCAAGTTTGATCATATGCGGGGCCATCACAAGCTATCCAACACAGATCATTTTTTAAATATTAAATAGTAAATCAGTATTAATTAGTAGTAGTTGAGCATCCTCTCTTCCATGAGGAGGTCAATGACTACTTTTGGTTGAATTACTTCAAACCCCTTCCACAACCTTCTTTCTATTAGACAAGCACGAGCAGTCTGATAGCATTCCAATAAGAAAACTACACAATACAAAGTTACTGGCAAATGCGCAAAATATGACTTAAATGGTTTTTGAGGATGCCAGTTTAATTTAAATATTTGGTCTGTTTTTTTCCAAAATTTGATATTTGGCTGTGATAGTACAGTTTCATAGAGTTCACATTAGAAAATATTATGATATCTGAAAATTTAAGATATATTTTCAAGACCTGTCTACTTGACCATTGAATTTGTGCCATTTTGTACCACCTGAGTATTGTGATAAACATGACAATGGTAGACTAAATTGTTAAGAATTTGTATTACAATTAGATATGTAAGCTGATTTGCATATTACAATGCTTGAAACTAAACAATATTCTATTTAAGTCATGAAATGAGTGCCTGTCCGGATAAATATGTAACAGTTTTTTTGTACAAAATTTTCAAAAATATTATTTTCAGTGACAAAATGTTATTGTGTGATTACAATTCTTATTTTGCAGTGTGGAAACATGTAAATCCATGTTATTTTTAATAAAATATTTGTTGCTTAATGCAGCAAATTTGGGTTTCACTTTAATTTTTTCATGTCCGAATAAATTTGAAACACACCTTATATCTTTTGGTATCTGTGTTTATTTATATACAAAATATATCTTCCTCCAGTAATGTAACAAATTATTTGTTATATGGTTGTATACAGCAAAATTTAACTAAACTGAAAAACTTAATATTTCATCTCTTAAAGAACACATTAAAATTTGTTTTGTAATGAAATATAAAATAACCAGGGCTGTGGAGTCGGATAAAAATCTACCGACACCAACTTTTCCTTACCATCCAACTCCAACCAGGGGTGGACTTATTACCAAAAGAGACATGGAAATTCTGATGTCATCACGTGACCTCAGAATAAAAGATTCAATAAATAGTGTTCTAATAAAGACAGAATGTAGAAACTTTATTTCAAAGCTAAAAGACTCCTCTAAGTAATGACACAGTTAACATATAAATATGTATTCATATAATTTTTACTGTTATATATAACAGAGAGAAGTGTAGCACTCGGTCAAAAAATGACCCCTCCCAAATTGTTACATTTTTGGACTCAGGACACTTGAAGGATTTTGAAATTTCGAGATATGCAAAAGATTCGAGATTTTTTCTACATGTGTGGATGCAAAAGATTCGAGATTTTTTTCTGTATGTGTATGGGGGGACATGATTTTGTTCACCCTGTTTGAAGCCTAATAAGTTCGGTGGTTTTTAAATCAGAGTCAGATGGTTTAACACAGGAGTTAGTTATTAAGCGTCAAAATGGTTGAACTAAATTGTGTCCCCATACACATTCTAACATCTTAACAGGTTTTACTGTACTATTATAAAATGACAAAAAGCTTACTTTGAGAGTAGAAACGAGTTTTATTCCTTTTCAAATTTCGAATGCTAATAACAAGTAAAATATTCATTAAGAGATATGACACATGACCCTTTTTATGTCTTCACCTTGTCGACCTTTCATTAAGAACCAAAATTTAATAGTACAGTGGGTGATCGGTTAACGAACATAATCCGTTCCAAGACTTTGTTCGCTATCCGAATTGTTCGTTAACCGATTATCGATTTACCATAGGTTTCTATGGAAATTTGATTAATTGGTTCTGGAGACCCCCCAAAATAAAAAAATATATACTTTCTTGCTATCTTTATTTATATGTATTGATGATAATAAAAATACATAGTCTTGCGTTTTTATTAGTCGTGTTTTTTTTCTGTTTGAAAGGGTTAAAGAATCTGTCTAATGTCAATTGCTTTTCTCTCTTCTTCAGGATTTTTCGTAAGTAATTAATAGCATTGTAATTGCAGAAATCCCCAAGCCTTAACCTGGTTTGGATGCCATTCCAAGACCGTTGTTCTGACATCCTCCCACTTCTTCAAAGGATTTTTAATATAAGATATCAGCATTAATCCTCTTTTTCAGAAGAAAACATATCTCGCCGAGTTTCTTGGTGTTCTTCATTCAAGAGTTCTTGGCGTTCTTCTGTCGTCAGATCCATTTCGTGTTCCATTATGAACTGTTCGATATTCTTTATTTCTCAGATGTGATTTTTGTTACTCCTTTAGCTGCTTGAGTCTTCTTGATTATACAGTATGTTTCTTAAATAAGATTGAACTTCAGCCTACTGTAGACCTGTTTACGCCATACTGCCCAGCAACATTAGGCATCTTCTGCCCACTCTCTACCTTTGCTATTATACTCTCACCTTTCGAAAAGAAAAACAGATGCAAAACTTAACGAGTGCCTACCCGACAGTCTCACGAATACATAAAATAATTGTTTTGTCAGAAAAATAAAAGGCTGAAATTACAAGGAAGAGTTTCAAAGTTCAGAGGAATAATATCCGATCGGTATATATCGGCTTGAGCGTCGATGTCAACGTCTCCCACACTCCGAAAAGTTTCGAATTGTTGCCCGAAGACAAGGGAAGACCAATCGGTATTCATTAATTTACGTCGCTTCTTCTTGTGTTTGTTCTGTGGGGTGTTTGTTATCCGATCATGTGTTCGTTGTCCGAACATAAAAATCTTTCGCGAAAGTGTTCGTTGTCCGAACATAAAAATCTTTCGCGAAAGTGTTCGTTATCCGATTTGTTCGTTGTCCGAACATAAAAATCTTTCGCGAAAGTGTTCGTTATCCGATTTGTTCGTTATGCGATCTGTTCATTAACCGATCACCCACTATATTAATGCCCTTTTATATGCAAGCTACAATGCCACATTTCATTTCTTAAACTTCACCCATTCTGAGATATTGTTTAATATCTCAGAATAGAAAATAAAGAAATTAAACAAATTAGACGGCAACACACACATGCACACGAATTTTTCCCCTTTTATTGGCTTTTTTGGGGGTATGGGAGGTCTCCAAACGTATAAACTTGCAAAAAAAACTTGGAGGGTCAAATTTGGCATGATTCCAATACTTTTTTGTTTTATATACGAGGGGTGTTCAAATGAAAGTGATTCGAGGTGTGTAACCATGAGATGCATAGGAACAGAAATGAGACAGATACATAGATAGAAAAAACAATATTTAATGAGTGAAATGAATACAAAGTTTGTTAAAAGAAATCACCCATGGCATTTAGGCAGGCATCCCATTGCTTACGAAAGTTACAAATTCTGTCCGCGGGGTATCCATTGGCAACAAACTTTTCGATACTTCAGAATGTTGGTGACAATATTGTGAACAATACCAATGGAAACGTTTAACTCATTTGCGACGTCACAAATGTTTCGACGTCGATTTCCCTTGATTGCAGTGTCAATGTCCATAATCAGCTTCTCTGTCACAACTTTGTGTGCCTGACTGGGCCGCAGCAAATCCCTTGTCTCGTGTCAACCGTCGCTAAACATTCTTGCCCACCTCGTCACTGTGGGCTTCAACACACACGTCACCGTACACAGCCAGCATTCTGCGATGAATATCCACCGGCTTACACCCTTCCAGTGTTAAAGTCACACCTTGTCCTATATGCGAGGTTGTCTTATATTCAAGTAAATACGGTATTTCACTGAGTACCGAATACCAAATAGTCAACCACACTACTCAATATTGACCAAACGTTTGCTCAGCATTCAGCAAATGCCAAAAGCATTGTGCAACCTTAACATTTACATGCCATTTGTAAATATATATATTTACAAATATATATACTAGCAGGTAGGCCTGGCATTGCTCAGGCAAAAGTAACGATAACTAAGATTAAGATTCAATTTCTGTAATTACTCAGGATATACTTCTTCTTAATTGAAGTTCAGATTAAGATTATTACAGTCAACCTTACCCGTTTTCACAGAATGCAAGAATTGGGTCCCCTTGTTTCCAGACTAATTAGAGAATTTTTACATGGTTTTAAAAATGTGTTTGATTTTCTGCAAAAACAAAAAAAACTGCATCTGCGTCTTGCACGTCGCTTTCTCTTAACAATTCCATTGTTGACACTTCCATTGTTACTTAAAACTTCCATTGTTACTTAACACTTCCATTGTTGATGGAAGTGTTTAGCCTTAATCCTGTCCCTCTCCCCTGCAAGGGGAAATTTCAAAAAATCCCTTCTTAGTGTGAGTTTTCGTGACGTATCCTAACTGTGTATCAAATTTCAACTTTCTACTCCTAACCATTTGGGCTCTGCACTTATTATCATTATCAACCTGTCTCAATTATATATTAGATTTGTAAATATTTATCTGTGTTGTTTAATAATATCCTGATGTGTTTAGTATGGCAACTTTCTGTAACACACATGCTGTCACAAAGCCCTAATGTTTCTGGATTTTTGTGTGGAATGTGTGGGATGTGATACATATGCAAGAGAGTGCTATTGGTACAATATATACTTTATCCATTCTTTACATATGCTTATTTCATGTGCCAATTCTGCATATTAATTTTTTCAGTATATGTATTTTATACACTCATTGCCATAAAAATTAGCACACCAAGTTGTAGTATTGCTGAGAAATTTGGCATGCAGATAAATCTCAAGCAGATATGTAAATGATTAGAGTTATAGCATGCTGATTGTATAATGCCAGCAGAGGACATTAAATTGCATCTCTTTCATCTATAAAAATGTGCACAAAGGCACCCTGTCTGTAGTTATCCTGTTGCAGAGGTACACTGTATCAGTAGAGATGCTTTTATATCACAGTCAAAGCCCATATGAATAACTAACAGAGTTTGAGAGGGGAAGGATCATCAGGCTGAGAAAAGCCAAATGGTCATCTTGCCAAATAGCCTGCACTACCTAGGCTGTTCTGATAACACTGAGATGTTGGGACCAGTGGACAAGAGAAAGCTTGCACACAGTGTGCAGAGGCTCAGAATGCTCTTAGCAAACCAGCTGGAAGGACTGTCTAGTTCTCTGACAAGTACACATGCACACACAGTTGACCATATCATTGTCTGCCATCATTACAGATGTCTGTCCATACCATTTTGAGAACCTGAGTGCATTTGGTACATTTGGTATTGCAGTGGCTATTATGTGTGCTGCCAGTGACAGCCACTCACTCTCACCTCCGTCTGGTGTCGCTCCTGATGGGATTGATTGCAATTAGTGATGTAACGAATATTCGGTTACTATTCGGTATTTGGCCTATTCATCCGAATACTGAATATTTAATCACTATTCGGCCAAATACTGAATACCTAAAAACAGGAGTAAGAAATAACAAAAACACAGTAAATTAATCATTGTGGTATTTAGATTTAATGTTATCGGGTTAATGTTGTTCGTTTATATTTATTTATAACTTGTAACATGCAGAAAATAAAAAAGAAAATAATATTAGTCACATGTATACACAATTTATAATTACAAAGATCAGCACACGTACACACGTACACATCTATTCGTTCGAGAATTGTCGCACATCTGATGGTCTGGCCCTGCCTATCCTTCTTTTTAAGCGCTCGTCTTTGCTCTTCCCTTTCTCTTTCCTCTATTGTTCTAGTCCACGTACACTGCGGCCAAGGTGGCAGCCTACCGCTCTGGGGGATCCGAGTTCAAATCCGAACGGATCAAAAAATCCCCAGGAATTTTTCGGGGGTGGTCCATTCGGATATGTCAGGCCCCGTCCCTCACCACCGGCAGCCCCATTGTGGGCCTGGCCGAACCCATAATGGCCTTGCAAAAAGAGCCGTCCTAGTGCCCACAGGGTGGAAAGAGTGAAAAGAAAAAAAGTATAACTATGCATACTTCGTAATACGTGCTCACGATACTTTCAATTCGTCACTTTTCCGTCGTAGATTTCCCATTTTACAATTATGTGACTCATAGCCTGGTGATAACGGAGAAAAGAGACAGATAGAACGTCAGTATAAGTCACAGTTATGATTTCACATATTCAAGACAGCTTGGTAGCTCGAACGGCCTCAGGCTTTCGCCCGTGCACACTAAGTGACTTTCATTACAAGCATTTAGCTTTCTGAAGTCTATGACTACAATTGTTTGGCATTGACGGCCGCAAATTTCACGCCAATAAGCTGCCTCGACTTGTTTGATTATGTTATCAACTCGATTTCATATTTATTTTCATATTTTCACTTCGCGGTCCTTCTCTCTTCTTTTTCCGTTATTTACATGTGTAGGTCATTTCATTGTTATCCACATTTGATATCATAACTTATCATATACTGCCATGATGCTCATGTCTATCCGCTACAACTGTCAAGAATTAACACGATTGTCAAATTGTAGTGATAGCAGGCCAATAGAGAGCAGGGTCCTTGCCATAATGCAGTTTGCATACCAATTTTCGTACGTGCGTTAATCAAGCCGAATAGTTTGGTCGAATATACTATTCGTTGCAACACTAATTGCAATGGAATGGAACTGTTTGTGTCTGAAGGCAATGTGGTGAATTTCTCAATTCTGCCCCCACAGCTGGAGTGATGGTGCCATCACATACAACAGCCAATCACCTCTAATAGTGATACTTCTGGGCTATCATGATCCCTTGTATGTTAGCAATATCCTGCAGTCACATTTGTTGCTTCTTGTGGTAGGGATCCCAAGAGCCATTTTCCAACAGGACAATGCTCGATCATACACAGCAAGGGTGTCACAGGACTGCCTACCACATTGCCACACTTCCCCGGCTTGCCCAGTCCCCCAATTTGTCATCGATCAAACATGTCCGGAATCACCTAGGATGCAAAACTACACAGCCTAGGAGTTTGGCCAAACTAGGACTGCTTGCAGCAACTGTAGACCGACATGCCTCAGAACACCATAAGAACCCATATGCCTCCACACCTGCCCGTATCACACTGCGTATTTAAGCTAGATGTGGCACAATAGGGTGACCAGACATCCCTGGTTTTGCCCATTTTTAATATTTAATTGTAAAAATCAATATTCGAATAGAGCAATTTTATTAACACATCAATATAATATCACAAATTTATAGATCAATAAGTAAATAAATTTCAAAAAATAACTAAAGTTCAATCAGTTTTAGACCCCATTTTTTCCGATTCCAAAGCATGTCCCCGGTTGGATTGTAAATGTTACAGCCAGCTTAACTAGAACCTCCTTTCGTTTGAAGTTTTTCCTGCAGTGATACTTTTGCTTTAATTTTGTAATTATTTACTTATATCACCCTTACACTCACACATGTGCAATTTTGTTCCATTCCGACAACTCCTTGTGCTAATTTTTCTGTCAACGAGTGTATTTTTTGGGTATTGGAACTCTGCTGTATGTGATTTTTTTTTTTTTGTTTGTTTATCATCATCATTTGTACATGTAACTACGCAAGAAAGGATGACATCAAGTTTAGGCTTTATTTAGAGGAGAAATATTTAAACTTTTTAAAGGGACGTCTACTTCCGGTTCAACATGGCGACAAACAACGATAAAATTATGTTATTAATTAACGACTTTTTATATAATTATCGCCATTCTCTCGAGCTAATGGCCAAATATATGAATATTTGATCACAATATCAGTCTACGAAAATATTTAAACGTGTATACAGGTATTCATATATAATCGCAAGATAAATAAAATTTTTCACCAATACATTACGCTGATATCGAGTAAATATTCTGACAATTAAAAAAATAGAAACTTGACGGCGAAAATATGTTTTATTTTAAATTTTTATATTTTAAATTTAGCTTGTATTCCGCCTTTAATCAAAGAAAAATATAAAATATATAGTAATACACTTACTTGTTAAAATATAAATCCGTTTAAAAGTATAAGAATGTATAATAATCAGCCCCAAAACAAAACGAAACCTTCTGTTACCACTCTGAATCAAGTTTATGTGACGACATCAGCGATGTCAAACATTTCTCCACGTGATTCCAGAGGCGTTAACCAATCAACGCGCTGATATTCTCAATTTCCCCGAAAGAATACGTCATGCGTGATGTATGACATATGGTACAGTACGATTAGGTATTTGCCACGATTTTTATTGGACGAACAAAGTGGCGTAACCATACTGTTTTGCTCACAGGGAGCGCTGCGGTTAGGAGTTAGACGGGTATGGAACGGCAGTTCCAAGGTCACGGTATAGATTTCGTGCCGTAAACTGCACGTTCCTTCGACAGAATTCATTTTATAATTTCAAATAGAGTATTTTTTTTTTTCATTTAGAAGTTACTCTTGACACATAAGTAATGTCTTTTAGTATGTTTCAAAATAAGAAGTTATATCAACGGTACGAATAATAAAGTATTTTGAAAGAATTATTTATTTTTGAAATGCAAAATTAGAGAAAAAGTTTGGAGATATTCCTTAAGATAAGAATATATTTAGTTTATATGTATACAGTATATATATATATATCAAAATCACTTTTACATTACACAAATTGCAAACAGGAGCTCAGATTAAACATTTTTATAAATTAAAATTAGATGGAGAGAAAAGAAAACAATTCTCACAAACTTTACGTATTATGTAAAGTAAACCTTCGAAAGTACTTGCAAGAGATAATAACTTTCTTATGCATATAACTATTTGTCATTAATAAATTTAGTTTATGTTTAAGACGACATAAAATTGCAAGATTAATTTTTATTTTTTACATAAAAAGTTACTTAAAAACCTTAGAATTGTTTATCTGTCTTTTAAGGTCTTCATTACTTTAAAAATGCACGCATTTTTCTCTCTCCAAAAATAATGTTTTTTTTTTTTTTTTTTTTTTTTTTTTTTTTTTTTTTTTTTTTTTTTTTTTTTTTTTTTTTTTTTTTTTTTTTTTTTTTTTTTTTTTTTTTTTTTTTTTTTTTTTTTTTTTTTTTTTTTTTTTTTTTTTTTTTTTTTTTTTTTTTTTTTTTTTTTTTTTTTTTTTTTTTTTTTTTTTTTTTTTTTTTTTTTTTTTTTTTTTTTTTTTTTTTTTTTTTTTTTTTTTTTTTTTTTTTTTTTTTTTTTTTTTTTTTTTTTTTTTTTTTTTTTTTTTTTTTTTTTTTTTTTTTTTTTTTTTTTTTTTTTTTTTTTTTTTTTTTTTTTTTTTTTTTTTTTTTTTTTTTTTTTTTTTTTTTTTTTTTTTTTTTTTTTTTTTTTTTTTTTTTTTTTTTTTTTTTTTTTTNCGCTTTTTTTTTTTTTTTTCTTTTAGCATTAAAAATTGGTTAATGATTTTCTAAATAAAAATTCAGAAGCTTCTGCAAAATATAATTTCTCGATAAATTCACAAAAAATATCTTAAATTGTTACGAAATAATATCGATTCGCTAATAATTAATACAATTAATTTATAGAAATAAAATTTTCATGTAAAATCGTTTATGAAAGCTTAAGTTAAGTGGGAAAGTATGGAAACATTTTTACATTTTTGGATTCGGGAGCTTAAAAACATCGAGAAATGCAAAAAAATTTTGGGGGTGTTTCTGTGTGTATAAATGTTAGCCAGTGCAGGATTAAGCCACTAGTGAACTTTGTGTAAAATTTAAATTGGGGTCCCATTTAAATAAATTGCTTCTAAAAAATCTTAAATAATGTCACTTAAAATGCTTAATTATAATAGAGAATACAAACACTAATACAATAATAATTAGGCTGCAATTTGAAAACCTATTAATTCCCACTGTCTTCCGTCCGTCCGTCTATCGTTCCTTAATGTCGAGAATGAAGTTAGATAAATGAAAGACAGCAGGCCCGATTAACTATATACGAACTTCCGATGCAAACCGGAGGTCGTATTATTTGAATTCAAAAATCGTTCCCCGAAAAGTGTTAGATAGATGACGGGCAAGGCTGTATTGTTAAAGGAAAAGTATGATATACAGGATCTGCAAGCCATTATTAATTTGAAGTGGAGAGCATATTTTTAATTAAATAAATTGAAAATGTTAAAATTTGTAGCCCGGCATTGTGACGAAGTCACAATAAATAATTGCTCATATTTTCAATTTACTTACTTTGTTGCAGATGCAAAAGAAAATATAAAACTGGGGCCTTCAGTGTGTTTGAAACCTCCCTCTAACACCTTAAAATACAGTAATTGAAATTTAAATACTATACTGTAATTACAAAATTACAGTAACTTTAAAACGCATAAAAAACAAAATTAATAAATTATATAATGCACTTGAAATATTCTAATTTAAATTTTAACAATTAAATAATACCATTCTAACAATTGTTTTGACAGTTATTGTTAAACAATTCTTATCGAAGACAATGAAGCTGGATGAAGATTGTTAGAAGCTTCATTTGGCGATTATTTTGGAATGCAATTTCGAACTTCAGAAGACAGAACAGTTTCGATTGTAGAATTTCGAATGACAGTCGAGTTCCCGGGATCATGCCTTAATCTATACTAATATTATAAAGAGGTAATGTTTGTATGTAAGTAAGTTTGGATGCAGCAGGTAATCTCCAAAACTACTCATCCGATTTCAAAAATTTTTTCACCAATATTTAGAATGGAACTTCAAAGTGGACATAGGCTGTATATTATTCCGTTAAANTCGCACAGACAAATGAGACAAATGTCTAGGGCCCGGTTTTTAAAAGGGCCCGGTTAATTTTGAAAGATATTGATGAAATTTTTAAAATTCTTCATACGAACATAACTGACGGCGACGACGAGGACGTATCAATTAATACTGCATTGCTAAAAAAATGGTACAGTGGCGATATTGATACAGAAGAATTGGACAAGGAATTGTTGCAATTTAAATTAATTTGCAAAAGCCAAAAATTAAGATTGTATAAAGAGCACAAAACTAGTATCAACATTCCCAAATATAGAAATATTATTGCGAATATATTTAACTTTGTCTATATTAAATGCATCTGGTGAAAGGTCATTCTCAGTATTAAAACGTGTAAAAAATTACGAAACTCACTGAGTGAATCAGAATTAAATTCTTTAGCTTTTTATACATCGAACAAAATGCATTGGATGATATTAATTATGATAAAATAATTGATAATTTTGCTGAATTAAAGACTAGAAAACNAATAGGGTACGTCAACAGAATGTACACTAAGAAGGGATTTTTCGATATTCCCCCCGGGGGGAGAGGGACAGGATTAAGGCTTACTGTGAAGAACTACACTTCTATTATACTATTTTAGATGCGATTTTTGCGTTTTTGATTGCATTTTAATAGAGTACGTCAACAGAATGTACACAAAGAAGGGATTTTTCGATATTCTCCCCGGGGGGGAGAGGGACAGGATTACGGCTTACTGTGAAAAACTTGGCTTCTATTATACTATTTTAGATGCGGGTTATTGCGCTTTTGATTGCGTTTTAATAGGGTACGTCAAGAGAATGTACACTAAGAAAAAATTTTTCGAAATTTCCCCCACGGGGGAAGTGTTAGGGTAAACTTGCCTAATTCGTACCACTTCAGGAAAAACCATTATATTATCGAAATTAATAAACATAAATTATTTTTTATTTTAAGTAATTTTTATTTGGGAAATATTTTATCACTACCATAATCAAATTTAGCATAAATCTTATAAACTTCTGAGAAATAAACAATTTAAAAAAACACTAAAAAAGTACGATTTAGGAACATTCGTCTTAAATCGTACCGATATATTCTTAAATCGTACTTTGAGATCCTATCATTGGTTTGCAGTCTTAAGAATAAAAATCTTTATCAATAATGTA
>NW_019384829.1:139534-143612 GCF_000671375.1 Centruroides sculpturatus
ATGTGATTTTATTGTGTTTGTCAATGAGTGTGATGTCTGGTCTGTTGTGGTAAATTGTTTTATCTGTGATTATGGCTCTGTCGTAGTACAGTTTGTGCGTGTTGTTTTCCAATACTGTCTGTGGAATGTATTTGCAGTATGGTTCGTGGATGTCTAATAATTTGTGTTTGTTTGCAAGTTCTTGGTGTATTATATTTGCTACTTGATTATGTCTGTGTAAATAATCTGTCTGTGCCAAGAGCTTGCAACCAATAGTGATGTGTTATATAGTTTCTGGCATGATGTGGCATTTTCTGCATGTGTTTCGTGCATTGTGAGTGTTGTATCTTTGAGTATGTGTTTTCTGTAGTTTTTAGTATTTATGACCTGATTCTGTATGACAATCATGAATCCTTCCGTCTCCCCAAAGAGGCATCCCCGAGCTAATCAGTTGTTTGACGCAGTTTTGTCAACAAAATCCTGGGCCAGATTGTAAGGATGCCTACCGTGGAGTGCCTTTTGAGCCCACGATTGCTTAACGATGTCTTTGCTTTTTATGTGTTCTGTTGTGTCCATACGTTGTGAGAGTAAATTTAAGGGTGTATTATTTGAGTCTGCTAGAGTTACTGCTGTATATAACTGTGATATTTCTTGTTTTTTGTAGAAAAACTTTCGCAATGTCTGTATTTGTTTGTAGTAGAGGCTAACTATGTCGGTCAGGCCACGTCCGATATCTTTACATGGAAGGGTTAATCTTTCTATGGCGGATTTAGGATGGTGTTGTTTATGCTTAGTAAGTGTTGTTCTTGTTTTCATTTGGAGTTGCTCAAGATCTGTATGAGTCCAATGTATAACTCCAAAAGAATAAATGAGTACTGGGACGACATATGTGTTTATTGCTTTAACATCATCTTATTTCATCAGTGAATGAAATACAAGCATAAGAAACATAACGACTGTGATAAAAATACATAAATAAAACTTGAAGTTAATAGAATATGTAAAACTTCACGTCGCACCTTTTACCTTGTGACGGCACACTCCACTATAGCGTTCTCTTAATTTAAACATAAACATCTGAGATGTAAGAAAAAATGCGCCAAGTAAAACCTTATGACAATTTAGACGATGGTGAAAATTCCCTGCTTACCACACCAGAAAATTTCCCGGTGTGATAAGCAGATATCTAAAAATTCTTTAATTAGTCTCGGAAGAGAGGGGACCTAATTCTTGCACCCAATGAAAACGGGTAAGATCGGCTATAATCTTAATTTTTGCTATCGTTACTTTTTCCCGAGCAACGCCGGGCTCATCTGCTAGTTTCAAATATTTCTGTTTTAATATCAATTGTTTTTGTTTAATTATTGTATTATTACGTCAAGACATAAGACGATAACGTATGTACTACATACTATTCGGTCGACGCTCGGCGACTGAATGCATCACGAACAAAATGATTAATTACATGTTAATCATTTCAGAAAAATTATCAAATGTTTCTTACTTTCTAGTTCCATTAAAGTCGTAAGAAAGAATACAATCCACTTACTACNACTAGAGACACTAATAGCTATTACGGGAGTGAAGATATAAGCGAAGTACGAATTAGGCGCAAGTACGAATTAGGCAAGTTTCCCCTATACATTTATAATAGATACATTTTGAGCCACAACAAGGCGTGGCGGGGTCTGCTAGTGATAAATATTTGACATTGGACCCGGGAAATCTGATTCGAAGACGATTATATGAGTGGGAAGACTCTGGACTCAACGAAGGTGCTTTGATAATTGAGATTGCGTTTTCCTCTGTTTCACTACAACACGTCCTTATATTCTCGCGATTACATTCACAATTATACCATTATCTCATTAATTCATTTACTTATCATGCATTGTCGCTGTAAACAACATCGAACCCTTAGGTTTTTGTCCTGGGAAGTGGAAATGTCACTTGGCAATATCGAGCGGCAGCTAAAGGGACTCTGGTACAAATATACACACTATAGCAGTGTTCCACAACCTTTTTCTACTCGCGGCACACCTATGACTCGACATGACTCAACACGGCACAGCAAAAACGTATGATATGATACTATTAATAGAATTTCGTAATGTCATTATTATTATGTTAAGTTACGAAATTAAACTTAATTTTTTTTAAATTTACACGTATAATTATTAAAGTAAACATAAAATATATTACTACATCAAACGAATGTGTGAAATATTTTACGCATTACGTAAGTGCGATTCTTATGTATTATAAACACATAGAGTATATCACGTATTTTTGTTAAGATAATGCAAACTAATTACTTCCAAGATATGCAGAAGTTACTTTTTCTGCATTTCTTTATAGTAATTAACATAAACGAATTACAGTAAGACTCCGCTTAACGCTGCCCCGCTTAATTTAACGCTGATTCCATATAACATGGTCTGCTCGAAGCCTTAAAAAAAGCTCAAAATTAACGCCGATATAAATTATCGCGACATTTCATTGATTCGTATATAGGCCTAATACGATTATTTGCGAACACAAACCAATCAGCAAAAGGTGGCAAAAAGGTGTACTTTCTTTAAATCTATGTTTGTTTGATGCAATTTGGGAAAAAATATAACATCATGGATGCCATAGGAAATGTCGACTTCGCTTGGCAAGAATTAACTGATAAATGCATGAATGAAGTGTGAAAGAAGTTATGGCTGAAGGTATCCAAGAATTCTCGACGAGAAGAGCCTATCGCTGTATCGTTAGGTTGACCAAACTCAACCTAATCGATATAGCAGGACCAGGACCGGATTAACCCATTTTGGGGGCTTAGACAATTTCTTCTTCCCTCTCTTACAAGACATAGATCACACAAAAAATATGAAACAATAAATAAAACAAAACTAAATAATGTGGAAAACTAAAACAAATCTTACATTTTTTTAATAAAAAATATTTAATACACAGCAATAAATTTTAGTTTTTCTAGAAAAGTGTGAAGTTTGTTTATAAATTTTAAAAAATTGAAATTTATTTTATTAAATGTCTAACAAAAGTTGTTATACAATAACAATATTACCTTAAAATATTAATTGTCAACAAGATTGTGTCTTGTTTATAAAATCGTACTGCCTGCTGTGTTACCAGCTTAGAGGTACATGTCAGGAGTTGCAATTTGGCACAGAGTATTAAGTGCCCAAATCATAAGAAAAACATATATAAAGAAAAACAGACTTGTGGGTACTCAGGGGACCGAGAATTGAGCCAAAATAAACTACAAAATGGCGACACTATAAACAGGCAAACCGAAGTAGAACGGTGAGAGTACTACCCACAGTCGTTCTAGGAAGTGGACTCTGACCCTAGGACTGAACACGTAGTATTTTCTTTGTTAAATAAAATTTGTAATCTAATTTTGTAAATTTGGGAGTGCTTCAAATATGACATTAAAACAGGGTTTTATGTCGTTACAAGTAGGTTTGTTTAACATTATCAAGTATAGTAAAATCGTGGAACCGATAAAAATTTGACGTTATATTAGGGTTGTCGTTACATCCGATGACGTTATAATCGGGTTAAACTGTATATTGTTTGTGCAAAATAAAAAAAATAATAATTTCGGACGATACAATAGCCATGATTATTTTTTTCAAAAACGGGAAATTTTCGTTAGGCATCGACAAAAATTCAACCCGGGCCGACGGGTTGCAACGGAGAGAAATTTCGAAATTGGATAGGTTAATTTCACCGAAAATACATCGTGGCCGGCGAAGTTTGAACGATCGCGCCCAAAAGCAACGATACCAAAGAAGATTGGAGAATGAGAACGAGATCCGCTTTGAGCGTCAAAGTGATTCCGCTTAGTAGTGTCTCCGAGACATAGTCGTGTCCCAAATACGGTTTTGCCGTTTTACTTGTTTAATTTAACCTTTTTGGTAAATATTTAAATAATATAATATTAATATTTTACCAGTTTTATCAGTATTATACAGTTGTCCAACAGAAAAGTAAACTATCCTATTTACAAATCTTTTCAAAATAGTTTGACCGGGCCTTTCTAAAAACAGGGCCCTAGACATTTGTCTCATTTGTCTATGCGATGATCCGG